>NC_056725.1:643250469-643545469 GCF_019279795.1 Protopterus annectens
GCATTGCAGGTGCTAACCATTGCCTACCCATAAAATCCCAACTGACTGTCTTGTACCTCATTTCAAACACAGCTTTTCAGAGAGGAATGCTTCTACCTTAGTTCTTACCTCCAAGCCTTCATAAATCCTCATAATTAAGCCTAATATTTTATCAAGCATTGCAGGTGCTAACCATTGCCCTACCCATAAAATCCCAACTGACTGTACTGAATACTTTTTCTACTTCAAGTCCCACCAGCAGCAGTGGTGTTTTCTTGTCCACTGCTTCCCGCTTGTTATTAGTGTTCTAGTAATGTCAAATATTCAATTTTGGCAGCACCTTTACCATTCTCTTAACAAGTACAGACATGAACACTTAATCATCATGATTTAAAATTGAAATGGGTCTATATGAAGCTGTGTCTGGGGGATCTTTACTCTCTTTGCATAGTACAGCCACCACAGCTTTCTTCCCAGATGCCAATACTTCCCCTTTTTTAAAATATATTATTTAACAAAACCTTCATCTTTATCACTTTCTTCCCTCTCATTTTTCAAATGTCCACAAGAGTACCATCTGTTCTAGTTATACTTTACCATTTGGTCTCATCTCCTCCTATCTTAGCTATTAATTGTTGAGCCTCATCTTCCTCTGAACTTGGCATAACTAAGTCTTCCTTCAATATTTTCATGTGTACCTTTTATTGGTTTCCATATTCCCCTGTTTTGTACAGATTTTCATAACATGTCTGAAATATCTCTAATATCGCTATAGAATCTCTAATTATTTTTCTTGCCATAGGTTCCCTAAGTTTGGCAACAACCCTTTCTACTTCCTGTTGCCTCAGTCATTGTGCCAAAAGAATTTGAACTCTGGAGTTATCAAAAAATAGTTGCGTAACAATAATCTTTTTAAAGTTATGCATATTATCCAAATTCTCCCTTATTTTCCCTTTTGCACGTTGCAGTTGCTCTTTGAGATTCTCTTTATTCTGCAATACTTTAATGTTTGTCAACCCCTCTAAATAATTCCTATTACATTTTCTTATGTACCTTTCTGTCTTATTCCTACCATGTTTTTAAACTTCATTTTCATTTTATTCCACTCACCAGCTATCCTTTCTAAAGAAATTAGCTTCCCTAATAACTATCAAATCATTTCCACTACCTGTTAATATTGTTTAATTATTTTATATAAATGTAAGTTTGCCTATGTCACAAGTGATAATTTAATAAAGGTGTTTAAAATAAAAAATATTTTCATTACCCATTCTTTCCATTTTTCTCTCTTTAACAAGGATGTGGGAAAGCACCAGAGTTTCATTTTTGCTTCATTATGCTGCATCTTTATCTTAACTTATACTGACATATGCTCTGAAATAGTTACTAAATGTGTTTCAAAGCTTTTAGTTCAATACACATGCTCCTGTGAGATATAGTTTCTATCTACTCTAGCCCAGTTTTTGTACCGTGGGGAAAATACATACATTCTGTCTGAGTTCTTGTTACTGAACAATCTTCCATACCAAACTTCATGACATATTTCTTCAGACATCTATCCTATTTTGTTATAATTTCCCTTCTTGGCCCTCCTGATAGGTACATCCTCACTATTGCAATGCAGGTTCTTGTTCCCACCCATTAATAATATTCCCCTGTCAAAATATGATTATTAATTATCTTAAGGTTCATCATAGTAGTTTTAATTGGAAAAATATGTATATGTGCTGGCATAATTCTCCTCCTCCCAATAACCCTTTACTACCACAAAATCTACAGTTGTTGCCTTTTCTTCTCTTCTCTTCTATGACTACTGGAGCCCCTCAAGCAATCAATATTATTATTCCCCTTTTCCCTTGTCCCTGATATTCTGCTGAACATACTTCTAAAATCTTTTTTGTCAGATTCACATGCTCATTTCTCTCCAAATGTATTTTGTGTGGCTCCTTGTCATTCTTTTTTATTTTATGTTCAAATTGTGCATGCTAATACACGGAAAGGAGATTTTAATGATAAGTTGGAGAATGTGGAAGCAAAATGGATATTGAGGTTGCAGGCAGATAAGCTGCCAGGTCTGAATCTAACTGTACCTTTAAAACCTGCCTTGAAAAAATGGAGTATACATCAGTAATTGATATTTAGCTTAATTGATTAATTGACTAATGCTCCTTATATATATATATATATATATATATATATATATATATATATATATATATATACACACACCTGCAATGTTTCTTTGTGGATCTGATGAAGCACTATGTGTGAAAGCACTTATCCTGTGGAATAAAGTTTTTATCTGGTTTCTTACGTTGGCCGTGGTGGAAGCTTTGTCAATTATTTTGTGTAACATAGTTGTTTGCACCCTATACTTTTTAATATAATTTAAAACGCTTTGCTTTTTTCTCTACCTGTAAGGATTCCATGATAATATAGAGAAAATAGCCATTATGTCAGAAAGCTATTATTTTTGAATGATTCATTCTAACTTTTATTGTATATTCAGACATTAATGTTTGGTAGGCCGATCTCATGTGGCTCTTTCTTCTCATCTCCAATTGAACCTATGTCATATTTTTCAAGAAATCTTGCTTTAATGAAAACAGTCAAACTACATAGATTTTCAGACCCCTATCCCCTTTTAACTTGGAACAAGAACACAAAACTATGTTGATTTAAAAAAAATAATGCTTACCCTTCCAGGTAGAAGCCATTGCCCCAAATTGACAGCTGAACCCACAGGCTTTACTTAATCTAGAATTAAGAATGTTCATCATATTGATCACTGCTATAGTAGCCTTAGCTATGTGGGTTATATCCTGCCAAGGATATAGGTTCATAGGAGATTACTAAGTTAACATCCCAAGAGCCTTTACAAGCTTTACAGCTTCTCAGCGCTTCTGTGGATCCCTAGTGATATCTGCATTGCTTACTGTACTTATTTCCTTGCTTCGCTTGAAAGAAAGTTACTGTTTGTCGTTTTTGCATTTAAGTTACCTGTAACACATTGCACTTGTTACCTGGCACTTGCTCACTAAAGCAATTATAAGTCAGCACTAAAAATTAAAAGCACTACACCCTCGCTCCCCATTGGCCCTTGTTTTCAATTATAAAGGAATTCCCAATATTATTTTAGCATGTCCAAAGGTCAGTTGTCAATCTCCTCTCCGGTCCAGCTGGTGAATATGGGAATCTTGAGGCAATGTTACAACTGCCTCATGTACATAGACAACCCTCTCCTCCTCCCAACAAATTCCAACACATGTGAGAGATGCAACAATATAGACAAACTGGAGGCTAAGCTCTCTCAACTCAGTAATGGCATAACCAGTCAGGAGGAGAAGGAAACCACACTCACTACAATTCCAGTCTCACATAGACCTACCACGATAGCAAACCAAACACATAATCACACAAAAACATACTCGGAGGCTCTAAATAAAGATCTGCCTAAGCAGCAAAGACCTCCAAAGCAGACACCCAAGCAACCGCTACCCCAAAACAAAACACGTGCAACACATATCTCACAAAGCCAGTGTGCCGAACAGTCACAGCCCTTAAGGCTAAACAACACACCTGATACACTTGTAATAGGTGACTCTATCGTCAGGCACACTGACGTCCCGCTCACCAGGCTGAACAAGGAGAAGGTCACGGTGAGCAGCCTGTCTGGCGCTAGGATCCGCCACATAACACAAGCACTCAGGTCACTCCAAGGCAAGTACAAATATGACTCAGTCATTGTCCATGCTGGTGTGAATGACCTGAGACGTACCTCCCTGGACTACATGAAAAGAGACATAGATGAGCTCTCTGAGCATGTAGCTCAGGCTGGTATGACCCTGACCTTGAGTAGCATCTTACCCTCACCAAGAATGATGCCACAATATGAAGACAAGATGATCAATTTCAACAATTGGCTTAAGTATTGGTGTCATTCAAAGGGGATCCAATGCCTGTCAGCTTGGGATGATATGCACGACAAGCCACGATGCTTTGCTAGGGACGGCTTGCACCTGTCACTCCTGGGCTTTCGGATATTGGCAAAGGCTCTTGCTACCCCATAGTGCCTTTTTTAGGCAAGGCTCAAAAGACAAACCCACCTCCATAGGTATCACAAGGGATAAGAAACTAAGAGTAATGCTACTCAACGCTAGAAGTCTAAACCTCAAGATGCACGCACTGAAACTCTCCTTAGCATGGAGAACATCGATATCTGTGCAGTAACAGAAACCTGGTTCAGGACTCCCGAGAGCACCCCAGCACTACCAGGTTATACCTCATACCATGCTTTTCGCCCCAAAACTTGGACCGAACCACAAAGGGGGGGGGAGTATCGATATTCATCAAAGATACCCACACCTCCAGGTTGGTGGCAAAGCACGAAGCATCAGAGACTATCCTTGTGCAACTAACAGTGGGTAAAACTGCCTTCCAGTTTATAGCCTGCTACAGACCACCCTCCCAAACCCAGGAACCCCACTCGGCCTTCCTGAGAACACTGGAAAATATGAAGGTCTCTCCGAACACCATTATATTGGGTGACTTCAACTACCCAAACATAGATTGGGAGCATTACTCTATCTCCAACACCCTTGCCCAAAGGTTCCTAGAATTCATAAACTCAAATGCTATGGAACAACTTGTTACCACTCCCACAAGAGGGGAAAACATACTGGACCTGATCATCATCAACATGGGGACTCTATGCTCCAGACCAGAAGTGTATCCCTCACTGGTAAGATCAGACCATAAACTGATCTCACTGGATATTCACATCCCGACCCCACCCCCTGCCCAGAAAACCACAGTGAAAAACTTCTCTAAAGCAAATTTCACACTCCTCAAAACCGAGGTGGAATCCTTCAAAGCCCCGGCCTGTGGAAAATACGCCCAGACCGCAGAATCCTTTATAAATGCATTCTATGAACACCTTCAGGAATGCATGGATCATGCAATCCCAAATAAAACCAAGACCCAATCCTCCAAAGGCAGACGACTTGTCTGGTGGACCCCAGCCATAAACAAACTATACAATAGAAGGAGGAAGCTACTACATGATAGAGCAAAATCCCTAAAAGGGAAGGCATCTCTGATCAGTATTAGCAAAAAACTAAGGGCACTCATAAAATCGTCAAAGGCCAGCTTCGAGAGAAAAATTGCACAGGACACTAAGGATAATCACAAGGCTTTCTTTAGTTATGTTAGGAACCTGGGTGGGAATTCCCAGATATGCTCAGAATTAGTCCAAAATGACAAATACACTGATCCCACAGACATTGCCAACATCCTAGCTGACAGGTTCAGTGCAAACTCCCCCCCCCTCCCCACCAAAAGGGCAAATATCTATCCCAGCAGAGTGCTACCCCCCTGACATCTCAGATGCTCAGGTGGGACCCGCCCTCTCCAAAGCAAAAAACACAGCATCAATGGGACCAGACGGTGTCCCAGGCTGTGTCCTACATGAACTCCAAGAAGAGCTAAACCCAAACATAAAACTACTGTTCAATCTCAGCCTTACTACAGGATATGTACCCAAAGAGTGGCGTACAGCAACAGTGGTCCCTCTCCACAAAGGTGGTGCCTCAACGGACCCTGGAAACTATCGCCCCATAAGCCTGACTAGCTTGGTCTGCAAAGCTATGGAAAGGATCATCATGGACCTCATAAATAAAGATATTGGGGACCTACACACACTGGATCCTAGCCAGTTTGGCTTTGTTAAGGGCAGATCCTGCCTCTTAAACCTGGTTGACTTCTTTGAAACAGTCAGCAAGGCCATTGACGAAGGGAAGGTGGTCCACACAGCCTATCTGGACCTCGCAAAAGCCTTCGATACAATACCCCACTCGGGCATTATAGATAAGCTCACCAGCTTAAATATAAACCCCTATGTCACTAGATGGGTTGCAAACTGGCTCAAGGACAGAACCCACATGGTTAGAATTGCTGGAGCCATGTCAGACTCCAAACCAGTTACAAGTGGCATCCCACAAGGCTCAGTCCTGGGACCTCTCTTGTTTGGTATATATTTCTCGGAGGTACAGGTCAACACGGAAGGACTGTGGCTGACCAAGTTCGCAGATGACTGCAAACTGGGCGCCATAATCGACTCTCCAGCCGACACAAGCATCCTCCAAAAGGGCCTCACAGAAACAGACAACTGGTGCCAGAGCCATGGCCTCAAGCTAAACGCCAAAAAGTGTATAGTCATCCCCTTTGGCAAAAACAAAGTGCCCACAAATTACCACATAGGTGGTAGTCCATTAAGTACAGAAGAAGTAATTAGGGACCTGGGGACCCAAGTTGATAGCAATCTCTCATTTGACAACCACGTGGCCAAAGTGGTTAGAAAAACATTTTATATAGCCCACCTAATCATGAAGGGATTCACATCTAGATTAGGGGAGGTCATCGTGCCTCTTTACTCATCCCTCATCAGGCCCATAATCGAGTACAATGCCCCTTTTGGGATGTACCTTATCAAACACCTGCAGCAACTGGAAAGACCCCAAAAGTACCTCACCAAGAGGATCAAAGGGCTCAAACAGATGCCATATGCTGCCTGGTTAAAGAAACTCCAGCTCTACTCAGTGGCATACCGCCTGCTCAGAGGTGACCTGTGCCTGACGTATAAGGCCATGTCCAACCCGGAATTAAGGGACATGCTGCACCTCAGAAAATCCAAATCCCATCGAGCTACACGCTCGAGAGACTTGAACCTCAGCACTGAAATAAATAGGACATGCTGGAGGGACAGATTCATAACCCAGAGGCTCCCTTCACTCTGGAATAAAATCCCAGTCCAGGTTAGGCAGAGTCCCTCACTGACTCTCTTCAAGAGGAATCTTGATGAGTGGATGGGAGATCGTAGGTTTACCCCGGGTATCACTTCTGTGTCACTGTTAGACAGAGGCACAGTATACTAACCTTGAAAAAGGGCATACAAAATTAATTTAAAATGGGTGGCGAAAGCCAAACACACTCTGGCTAGGCTTATAAATGCCCTAGGGCATATCTATATGAACCTATGAACCAATACAACCCTAATTTACCTGGTATATGTCTCCTTAGGCAGGAGATAGGCATGGGTTTGGGCCTATCTCTTGGGTAGGGTCTATATTATATCCTCGAATGCTTAAAACAGCGAACGCTGATTGATCTAACTTATTTTCGCGAAACTGCAAAATATCGAAGCAGCAGAAACTCGAATTTTTTCTTAGGGAAAGAATTCGGTTGTCCGTTTCTGTTGCTTCGGTATTTTCAGTGTTATGGTGGAAAGTTACCGGTCGGATTCAGGTAAGTGTGCGATTGTGTGGATGTGAGTGTTAGGGTGATTTAGGTGAGTTAGGGTTAGGGCTCGGGTTAGGTGTGTGTGCGATTGAGTGGACATGAGGGTTAGGGCGGATTTAAGTGAGTTAGGGTTAGGGAGCGGGTGAGTGTGCGATAGTGACGGACCTTAGGGTTAGGGTTTGGGTTAAGGTAAGTGGGTAGTTAGTGGTGTGTGCATAGTGTAGTGTAGTGTTAGGTATCAGATTTTAGGTGTATGTGTGTGGATTTCTATTTGTTTGGTGTAGTTGTGTTTTGTGTATGTGTTTTGGATCAGCAATTTTTTTCCCTGGGAAAAAAATCTCTGATCTGACAGTTCGAGATTGTAAGCTTTCGCTTAAATTTGGTCGATCAATCAGCGTTCGCTTTTTTAAGTGTTCGATGATATAATATAGACCCTCTTGGGTATTTACACAGATTTTACAACTTGTCCCAATCCATAAGAGACACAGGCAGCACACTGAGTGTGAAGATAACAAGTTTAGTGGCTTTGCCAGATAATTGTGCATTTTTCAACTATCTCTTAATGTACAAGGATGTAGGAGGCTTTATCATTTTGATTTAAAAGCTGGAATTAAATACTACAATTTTACTCCAAATGTTATTCATTCCATTGTGCCAATCATGGTTGTAAGTGTATTTGAAATATATAGAGAGGGTTCAAAAGATTGAAAGATCACAGAATGCATCTGAAAGGTATTTTAAATGGCTCTGTGCACATGCAGTTATTTTAAATTAAGAATGGAGAACTGTATATGTGTTTGTCTGTGTTTATGTGCCAGTACACATGTGAGAGAATAACTGTCTGTGGTTACATTTAAGGATAAGGCATTAACAATAATACTTTAATGGGCACAAGAGGCATTCACGATCTCAGATGCTTAGATGTAAATAAAAGTCAAAATAAATGCATTGAGAATAGAGGTTCATTGGTGAAGAAGTGTGAAAATAGGTAAGCAATACTTAGAAAATAACACTAGCAGCTGTACAGGGCATTATACAGGTGCAGCCAAAGGTTACAATAAAGATGACTAGGATTTATTTTGCAATCTAGTTGTAATCTAATTAACAGCCTCTAGTACATGGATTTTCATACTCTGTCACCATTAGTCCCATCACTCAATGCACAGAAAGGTTGTTGACCCTTCCCTAGACATCAGAAAAATAATCTGGGTCTCTTCATACAAAGTATGTATATGTTGCTCAGTAACACATGCATGCACATCTGAAAATCTGACATAACCAATATTTGTCTTAGCATTCACTTAAAACTGATTTTTAGAAGATGCACATTTTCAGTAAATGTTTCCTTCTACATACAGCCTGATCCCACATTAAAACAACACCAAATTATTTGTTTTAAATTTAAGTGCACAGTATTTTTAAACTAGTAGCTGCTTGGTCCTCCCTTGAAACAAGCCCAAACCTCCTCAGATAAGTTGTCTTTTTCATTATTTACTACAATCTTGAATAACTGCAATTTAAGATCCCTGCATAAAAGTAGGTGAATGGGAGTGTTACATGATCATTTTGACTCTTCATAAGTTTGATTGTCTACTGTGATTTTTTTTGTTTGTTTTTTTTTTTTTTGTTTGTTTTTTTTACTTTGTGTACCTGGTATTCCAGAAATCTGGTGGTGATCCTTTATTAGCAACATTTGTTTTCTTTGTCTGACAGAACAAAAATGGGTGTTGTGTCAGTCTACATCTGCAGCCAAGATACAGGAATCATATGTACATGTGTAGGATTAGGGGTTGGTTTGCCTATATGTTTGCCTTTTACAGAGAGTACCAATTTTGTTGAAGTCTGATCCACTGCCAGGCTTGGGTTGCAACAGATGAACTACTTTCCTGTTATTCACACTATAAACTATTTATCAGAAGCCATATTTGCCTGCATTTAATAGAAAATGGATAATACTTATATTTCTGCATTTCTACAAAGCAAAACAGTAATCATTACTTTCTGTGAACTTAACATATGAGTATTCACAGTACTTGCCACTCCACTTCATAACCAACTAGCATCACAAACTAAACTAAGTGGTAAGCAGTTAAGTCAATGTTTATACATATGTGCCCTGACTTGTGAAGGGGTAGGATTGGGCACTTTTAGCTATGAACAGCAGAAGAAAAGTCAAATGCAGAAAATAAGAGCAGTACCGAAAATGATTACGGAACAAAGGAAGCAACAAGACTAGAACTTATTCAAGATTATCTTGAGTTTCAAGTAGAGGTTTTAATGTTGTTATGCACACTAATTATATGGTGACAAAAGTAAATCTGATTTGCTATTGATTCACACACCTTGCTGGTACTTATCCACTGCACTGCTCATTCCCAAAGTGGGAACAATATTAGTATACCTGATAAAATTTGGAAATAGTTTACATTTATTAAAACTAGAGTCTAGATGAGGCTGGTTAGAATGGTTATTCCTTCCTATATTATGAAATAAGCTGAAACAGTATGCTTGCCATAATAACTGAAGGAATTGTTGAAAATAGTGTACAGTGTTTTGGTTAACAAACTAGCTCTGAATGCATTTTGTAACCACCGCGGTTGGGTGGGCTTTCGAAAGACATGCGTAAAGGGCGTGCCTTCGTTGAAGGTTGAACATTGAGCTGGCACCTCAGCGTTCTTGAAAATCTACTGCCAGTCATTAGCAGACCGGAGTTCCGCTGTGGCGACCCCTAACCAGGAAAAGCCAAAAGCCAAACAACAATTTCTCAAATACTAGTTTTGTAGCAGAGTCTAATATAAATAAGTAAACAAACAAAAATGATGCGCATCACTTAACTATCCAGCAGCATCTTTTATGTTAAATTGCAATAAATACATAAATAAATAAAAGAAAAGTATTGAAATATACAACAGGCTTGGCTGCACATGAATGAGAGTTGCAACTGATTCCTGAAGGCACTTTTAATATTTTTCTGCTGTTTAGCAGGGAACTAAGGGGAGTCTTTATGATAAGACAAGGATACAATTACCGTAGCTTTAGAGGTTATCTGAATGGAGCGGGTCAGTTGAAAAGTGTAGTCGCATGTTTCGTGTATTCAAATGAGAAAGTGAGGCACAGAATGCGTTCAAGTCATTTATTGTACATAAACACATCAGGAGCTGTAACTTGTACATATATTTTGAACTTCATATGCTTACCGACCGACTTGTCATTTCTTACATACACACATGTGCATCTCCATTCTCAAGCTTACATTCATACTGACTGACTACACAAAATGGCACTGATCTCGCACATGCTTAGTAACTTATATGCATGTGCTCTCTAGCTACAGTGGCTGACTAGGTTCAATATACACACTGATCTACATCCTCCCTCTTTAATTTTGTTTGACATTGCAAAATATAACAACAAAGGCATATTTAACAGCTAGACATTATTTCAACATTTCAACAAAACAAAACTGACTTCAAGTCCAAGTCACTGTGTATTTAGGATTGGGTTTGCAAATTCTACCCAGTCAGGTTACATAGAAAATCTAACTGGGCTTGGCGACAGGGACAGTCCCTGGGGATTCTTTTGAAATTGGAACATCAGGGTTTACTTCAAAATTGTTTGAAGAAAGCACATTGTCCTTTTGAATTTGAACAGTTGACGAGTCACTCGAGCAGAGTCATCGGCACAGGCAGTCTGTTGCATCACTGGTTCGAAGAAAGGTAACACATGTCTGCGATTCCTTCTGAAATCCATTCCTTCAGATTGTATGATGTAAGATCTCGGTTCCTCACAAATGTTCTTCACGATTCCCACTCAGTCATATCTTTTAGATGTTTACATTCTCACAACTTTTCCTTGCAGTAATGGTCAAAGGGATTTACTGGTCTTATCATAGTACAACTTTTGTGACTGACGTTTTCTCAAAAGTTGAGCCTTGACCACTCTATTATTCTTTGCATTTGGCACTAACAATTGTTTGCTGATTGGAAGAGTTGTTCATGTCTGTCTGGATATCAGTCTTTGAGTAGGTGAACCAAGCAAGTTGACTCGAGAAATGTTTCTAAGATTAAGTAAGTTAAGGAAAACATTGGTACCACCTCTTTTGGATTTCTCCAAGTGTTTTGCACTCTGAACTGCCTCTTCAGCTAAACCATTGGCTTGTGGATAGTCAGGACTACTGGTAATATGGACCAAGTTCCAAGACTCAGCAAATTTCTTGAACTGCTGACTTGTAAACTGTACACCACTGTCAGACATGACTTTGTGCGGACTACCATGGACAGAAAAATGGCTCATCAATTTTGTAATGACTGTGCTGGATGTTAAGTTAAGATGTAGGTCAATTTCAAGCCAATTTGAGTAAGAGTCTGCTAACACCAAGTAATGTTGACCATTCAGTTCGAATATATCTGTAACTGTCGACACCATGCTAATTCAGGAATTTTTTGTAGCTGAAGCGGTTCTTCTTGTGGATGTAGTTTGGTGCTGTTGCAAATTGAACATGCTAGAGTTTCCTTCTCTATATCTTTGGACATAGAAGGCCAAAATACAAAGCCAGTTACCCTCCTTTAAGTGGAATCAGTACCTGGTGACCACAATGCAAAATTTTGATATATTCCCATTGTAAAGCTGCAGGAATTACCACTTTTAGACCTTTCATGATGATTCCATCTTCCATCATGAGCAGCTTGTCTCCGTAAGGAAAATACTGTTGAATGTCAAGTGGTAAACTGGTTTGTAATGTTGGCCATCCTTTACTGATAACATTTTTTAGCTTCTGGGAAATTGGTCTGAAGCCGTGTGATTTCTTAGTTCATCAAAGCATGATGACAAACATTTTCTGACTTCCATGACTTCAAAATCTGCTGTTTCATTTTCATGCTGCTCTGTCATTTGTCTGGGTGCCCATGACAAAGATTCAGCAACTTACAAGCATTTGCCTTTTTTTGTAAACAATATTGAAGTTGTACTTTTGCAATTTTAACATCATACGTTTTAATCGGGCTGGAGCTGTATGCATTGGCCTTTTTAAAATTGTCACTAGTGTTTGGTGATCAGTCTCTGTTTGGATAGGTGTGCCATAAATATAATTATTGAACTTCGAACATGCAAACACTACTTCCAAAAGTTCTTTCTCTATTTGCGCGTAATGCATCTCTGTTTGAGATAAAGTTCTTGACGCATAAGCAACTGGTATGCTTACTTGAAGACATGCTACATCAATACCATACTTGAAGCATCACAAGAAAGAGTTACAGGTTTGAGAACATCGTGATATCTCAATGTGGGTAGACTGACAGTTTCTTCTTCAGAATATCAAATGCTCTTTGATGTTGTTCCAACCAGGAGCAGTGTACATTTTTCTGTGTCAGCTCACATAATGGTGCAGAATGCTTACTCAAGTCTGGGATGAACTTTCCTAAATAGTTGACCATACCTAGAAAACTTGGTAAAGATGTAACATTCTATGGAACTGGCATCTCAAGAATTGCTGTTTGCTTAGACAGATCTGGTTGTAAGCCAGAACTGGTAAATAAATGTCCCACATAAGTAACTGGGCTTACAGTAGAGAGTCAATTATCTAAACTAATTGGAACCTAGGGTAGTTTGGATAACCAAACATACATTGAACCAGATAAAAAAACACACAGATATTGCTTTTGCTTACATTGTGCGCTCAGCATTTGTATGACAATAACAGTAACAGCAACAATATAATACTTTATCCATGCCACTTCCACCCTGCCCGCCACCCTTAGTTTCCTTTACAAAGCAGAACTTCAGTTTGCATTAATATGGCAACTGGATCTTTATTTTAATGGTTGCTGACTGGAATGTACTAGTCTTTTGTTGTTGGTTGTTTGACTTGTACAACTCCTAAGGCAATTGGCCAACCCAGCCCCATTCCCCTCACAGATCCCTGGGCTTCTAACTAGTGCACTCTAGTGGCTCTTTTTTAAAGGTCAGAATAACTACTGAGTGAGAGTGACACCATCTTTTAAAGACAGCATCTGTTCACTTCTAAACAGGAAACCATGCACCCTGCCAAACAAGGCCCATGCCCCACCCCATGATATGTACTAACATGATAAGACATTCAACAGAAAAGGAACCACTGCATCACCGAGCGACATTCACAAAATCTCTTTGGAAAGGCAGTTGTCCATTGTAGGCGGTAGTCTGCACAGTGTCCATCTAGTCTCATATTACAGCTAACCCTTCTATGTCGCTGACAGTTATAACACTTCAGAGACAGACTAAACAAGATGTCACTTCTTATTAATGGCATTATACATTCAGCAGATGCAGAGAATTCTTTTTGGGACTGGTACACACACACACAAAACATTAATATGACTTTGTAAAATATTTTCATATTTTATTAATCCACCATCTGATGGTGGTTGGGGAATGACCTGTTTCATTTATCCACAGCAGATCAGTGGTACTCCCTACTAAGTTCTAGGTTTTTCTTTTCGCCCTAGCATCTGACTTACAAGTAGTTGTTAGCCTGCACATACTGGGGTCAGCAGAAACACATCACAGCCTGTTTCACATTCAAAAGCTTGTGTAGTGTAGGCAAACTGAGACTTCTGTTCTAACACACCTGTAACAGTTAATACATATATTATCATCTACCCATGACAGATTAAACACAAGCAAGCTAATCTGACTTGCCCATTTTGGCGCCCCTCGAAACAAAGAGTCTGGTACATACCTTTCAGCTGTCCAGAATTTCGTAGACTGTTCAATTTTTAACTCACGTGTTTTTTGTCTGTTCCTTTGGAAGGCTGCATTTGGATAATTGATGTTTTGGATAATTGATGTTTGCATAATCGACTCTCTACTGTACTTCATGGTTTAACTTCATGGAATATGTGACTGGAAGTTTACCAAGCTCGTCTTTGATAATATCAGCATATTCACTAAAAATTCTCTGTGTAAAACTATTGCTGTTATTCATACATATATGGTGAACTTCTTTATTAAATGAAATCAGTCCTATTCTCAGACTGTCTTTGAGTCCTAACAGTGACTGCATGTGTCTTTTAACTACGTAAAACTGCAAGTCATAGCTGTTTCCAGCAGAATGGCATGAAAAGACGACTGCTCCATCAGTTTGAATCTCTTCACCACCATAAGCAATTAGTTTTGCACACTTTGCTGAATCAAGTTTCTCACCAGCAAACATTTGTACTGATATAACATTGCACTCAGATCCACTGTGTACTTTAAGCTCTGCAGATTTCCCATTAACTTGTACAGTACAAAATATTTCACTCTTTGCTGACAACTGATCTACTCTTAACCGTTTCATCAATCACAGAGACACCATCAACATAGAAAGTTTGCTTACAGCTGTCAGAGTTTGCTACAGTCTCTATCTGATCTACTTGCATCTTCGGATACTCTCTTTTAACGTAGGTTTGCAATACTTTACACTTGCAAAGCCTTTTGAAATTATTGTAATTTTTACATTTGTGACATTGCTGACCAAAAGCTAAACACTTTTCCCATTTAGGTTCATGGCTGCCGCCACAATTGTGACAGTTAAGAATGAGGCTGGGTGTGGCACTGCCTCTTGGTTTATATTTCTTTTTTATCTTAACTTTCTGCTGCTGACAGTGTGCAGCAGATACTGCAAGCACACTTTTCTCATTCGTAAGCATATTCATATGCTTTTCTGTAAGCTCATGTATTTGGCAAATCTCTGTGGCTTGTTTAATGTTAATTCACTATCTCGAAGCAAAATCTTTCTTATTGCATCATTAACACCACATAGAAGACGGTCTTTTATCAACTCATCTCGTAGATTACTGAATCTACATGTTTAAGTTTTATTTGTTAAGTCAGTAATATATGCTACAATGTTTACATCAGGCTTTTGATTTCTTGTGTAAAATTTGTGCCTTTCCACTGTAATATTAATTTCAGAATTACACATTTCTCTAAATTTACGTTTTAAGCACTCACGGTCTTTCTGCGTTTCAGCTTATATCACAATATGGTGGTTCTCCCCCTCCCCTGCATACACAGCAGGTGCATACACAAATGAACGTTCTCACTCAATGACGTCTGAGGCAGCTAAATTGAGAAGTATAAATGATCTTGTATGTGCGTCTTTATCAGAAAATGCAGCCTTTATGAAAATATATTCTTGCTCAAACACTCGCCAGTTCTCAGCAATATTATCATCAGACACCAGCAGTTCAGGTTTACAAAATCCCTGTGACATAACAAATTTTTTTTTAATAACTATAGACTTGGTACTTGTAATTATGCTCAAATGCACAACAGTCTGTCTGAAAATGCTTTACTTTAACACTGCAATTACCTCAAACACTCTGGACACTTTGAAAAGTCTTAGTTACTGTGAAAAAGTCGTACATTGTGAAAAAAATTTGGACATTTTAGCCTTTTTAAACATTTTAAACACCTCAGAGATTATTTCAAACACTTTAATCATTATGCTGCTATCCTGGACATTTCGAACATCTCAGAAATTATTTTGAACACTTAGAGTGTTATGCCACATGTTTGGCTACTGAAAATCATTTGAAACAAATTTAAGTACCTTTGAATAACCATTGACCTGTTCGTGAGTTCACTCCTGGATATTGCTGCACTTCTAACTGCGTGCCTTATGGTTTGCGAGCTGCTTCAACTTCAGATCCCATCCTGACACCATATCACATGTCTCGTGTATTCAAATGAGACACGGAATGTGTTCAGATTGTTTATTGTACATAAACACATCAGGAACTTAACTAACGTCGAACTTCATATGCTTTCTGACTGACTTGTTACTTCTAACACACACACACACACACACACACACACACACACACACACACAAACACACACGTGCATCTCCATTCAAGATTACATTCACACTGACTGACTACACAAAATGGCAGTGATCTCACACGTGCTCAGTAACTTATATGCATGTGCTATCTAGCTACAGTGGCTGACAAGGTTCAATATACACACTGATCTACAAGTGTGCAATTGCATTGTCAAACAGCTGAAAGGTACTCCCCTTCAGCTTACTGCCACTTGAAGCTGAAATTCCTTGGCTGGCTAGGTTATGTCTGAAATGCAGGCATCAAAGGCAAGGAAGCAGGTCGTCTCCACTGCCCAGGGCTGAATATGTACCTTTTACAGGTAATTGATTTGTGATAGCTGGGTTTTGTAGGAGCCTGAGATGCACATGCTTCTTACAAAAAGTACCTGCTTTTGCTAGCAAATAGCTAGAGTAAAAATGCCACACCCCTGGCAACATTCCATTTTAAATATATAAAATAAAGCAGAGCTCTAACAGCCAGCAATGCTGACAGTTATTTTTCTCAGAAACCTTTGCCATGATAATTTAACTTGTGTGACTTTCAATGAAATGCAAATGTACATAGTACTAAATATTTTCTGTAAACTACAGTATTTCATAAAGAGTGGGAGGGTGGTAGCGATCAGTTTTGAAGAAATAAAAGTTAGAACTGTATCTTATTAAAAGAGTCGGGTTCCTATTAGATGACCGAAGACGCATTCTTTCGAATGCGTCTTGGTTGAACTTGAAGAGACGAAATGGCAAAATGATAAAGCGGCATATAAGCGAATTCTTTCCCTGCGAAAGAAATAGCTTGGCCACATCCATTACATCCGTTACTTTGCTGTTTTTGTCACTGTAGTGTGATTTTGGAGTTGGTATATTTAAGTAGAGGTGTGTGTGGGGGGGTGGAGCCCCCCAGTTTATTATGTTATGTTTTAAGTGTATTTTTTTCTTTTTTTTTTTTTTTCCCCTTGGGAAAAAAATCGCTGTCCTAAGCGTTCGAGTGGGTCGATAAATCATCATTCGCTTTTCTAAGCATTCGATGATTTAATAAAGACCCAAAGAGTCATGTGGTTTTGGATGACAGCCTGTTTCCCCCACCATTAGAGAGTACCAATATCTTACAAAACCAGTCTGCAAAGAGCTGACAGCTCCTGGTGCAAGGATTTCTGACAAACCAATAGATTTATGTGCTACAGTGGGCAATGCAACCCCCCCCCCCAATTAACATGCACCATAGGATTTAATGTTAGAGTCCCTGGCACAAAGCACACCAAAGTAACAGTTTGTAGTCACATCACAAAAAAAAAAAAAAAGAGAGAGACACTTATGATGGGTCTTTCTCACCATGTGATTAGGGGGCGTTCTTTATTCAGAGCCCACATTTTCAGTGATATGTACACCCTTCGTCATGTTGGAATTAATTTTAGAACCACAGATTTTAGTTATCTTTGTTGTTCCTGTTGGGACCAAACTGAATATATGGGGGGATTGCTGAAGGTGTGATGAGAATCAGTGTGGAAAAGTCTGTTGCCCATGTTTCACCTCTACACGTTCCCTTACTTTGCTCAAAAAGTGATAGTAATAATAATAATATTACCTAGCTTTGTGTGTGTGTGCGTGTGTGTGTGTGTGTGTGTGTGTGTGTGTGTGTGTGTGTGTGTGTGTGTGTGTGTGTGTGTGTGTATTGGGGTAGTAGCTGTTGCCATCTGCCTAGCATATGTGGTCCTTTATCCAAAAATAACATAATGTCCAACTTATTTTCTGCCTTTGTAAAGTAAGTGGCTACAGAGAATGTTAGGCATTGAGAAACAGGTGTGTGTGTGTGTGTGTGTGTGTGTGTGTGTGTGTGTGTGTGTGTGTGTGTGTGTGTGTGTGTGTGTGTGTGTGAATTCAGGAATGAAAACCTAGTTATAAATTTTCCTGCAGTCAGCCGATGTGTTTAAACCACTACAGTATAAAACAAGTGTCATGCCAGATTACGCGCAAATAACAAAAAATGCAAATATACACTTAATGTTACAGATCCACATTAAATCTGAGGGTGTTCATCTTCTACATTTGACTTCTGTTTGTTATATTGACTGTCCAGATTATCACAGAATGTCCAGATTTTGCCTCATATTTTTGATCTGCTCTTTATAAAATTTCTGTTTTTCTGCCAAACCACTCAAGATTGAAGTCACAAAATAATGACATACATTTGAGTTTCAGACTTTGTGTCCTTTAGAAAATAGATGCTAATACAAATAATGTTATTCTAGCAACTTCCTAAGTGTATAAGGGCAACATTTACAATCTGTCCTATTTTGCCCCCTCACACACACACACACACACACACACACACGCACACACACACACACATTATTTTGGTTTTGTCTAGATTTCTTGCCCTAAGAGTTTGAGAGGTATGTATATTATTTGATAGGAAGAGGAAGGACTCAACATTTTTAGGAAACTGTAATTTCACCATTGGTGAAGAAATGAATTGGCAAAATGTGTGAAACACAACCATCAACCCTTGTTAAAAGACATATTTCATACTACATATCCTACTCTCCCATTGTATGGTGCTCTCTCAAAAGCAAAGAATCTGACTGACACTGCCATAAAAACTGAGACTGCAAGTTAGATGTCGTCTACAATTACCTAATCACAATCATCAGTGCACACTAACATTAACTACTCCAGCTTCATATAAACTCTAGACCACTTTGGGGAGAGTAAAAGGGCCATAACTTCCCCCAATTTTTCAGAACGTCTCTGATTTTTGCCCTGCCCTTTGTAAAATGTTTAATTTTCTGGTAAATTGTTGTGGACTGCAGTCAGCCAACAATGCAACACATTAGCTTCAGACCTTATTATTGTTCAGAAAATTTATGTTGACGCAAAACCTGATGTTCTATTAACTTTTTAAGCAAATTAAACAAATATTTAACCACTGTCCCTGATTTTTTACCTTTTCCCCCATTATTTTTGGTTTTGTACAGAATTCTTGATCAAATAAGTTGAGAGGTATGACGTAGGCTTTTTAGTTGAACAGCTACTGGCAAATAAGATGTACTCAACCACTTGGAACTGTATATCATTCAAAGACATACAATAACAAATGGTTGTAGCAAGTTTCAAAAACACATTAGCTTCAGACCTTATTATTGTTCAAAATTTTTATGTTGACGCAAAAACCTGTGTTCTTAACTTTTTTTTTAAAATAACAAATATATTTAACCTGTCCTGTCCTTTTTTTTTTTTTCCCCCCATTATTTTTTTTTTTGTACATTTGATCTTGATCAAGTTGAGAGGTAAGGACGTAGGCTTTTTTTTTTAGTTGAACAGCTACTGGCAAATAAGATGTACTCAACCACTTGGAACTGTATATCATTCATCATTCAAAAGACATATGCAAATGGCAAGTTAAAAAGGAAAATTATATATTCGCAACCATTAACAATGCCCACTCTGATAACTGAGTTTGACCAAAGTTTTGAACATCATATAACCACCACATTCCTTGATGTACCTTTAAAACATCCTCTCATGTTTCATGAGTGCCTGTAATAATCTGTTGTTAGTGCTTCCAGCCTCTGTACTCCACTTGAGTATTTACCAGCTTTACTTTTCCAATGACTTATTCACTCAGATTAATTTGGCTTTTGAAAACTTCCAAATATGGAAAATTAAAAAAAAATTAAGTGCAGACTTGCTAGAACCAGTCCAAAACGCAACCCCCTCAATCATAATCATCACATTCCTCTCCTTCTTTTGTTTCTTACATAACCTGTGTAACAATAGTGTTTCACTTCTGTACTGTCATGTGTGTATATATATATATATATATATATATATATATATATATATATATATATATATATATATATATATATATTACTCTGCACATCAGTACGTGTAACCCCAATGAGACCAAGTAAGTGGACAAAAAAATGAAATGTGTCGGTTTCAGTTTATCTTGAAGTAAAGCACATATTCCACACCTGTATAACTACTGGACTTCTTGCCAGTTGTTAACCCAGTTGGTCTTTTTAGATGTAACATTTTTTTAAAACAGTCTTGCCCTTAAGTTGTGATAAAAAGGCTATACTATAATGACTGCAAGTTAGAACATAATTCTAAACTCTAGGCTAAGACCTTACCTTTTCCAAGTTTAATTATGTTATTTACATTTTTAGAGTTTATCTAACTCTTCTTTGATTGTTGAAATGCAGTTCTCACAAAATTGCTTAAGAAATTCAGGAACAGTCTTAGCTCTTCAGAATACATTTTGTACACATCCTCTTATATGGATCTCAACCTTTCTCCCCAAAACTGTAGAATGAAGCAAACTCCTTCTTTTCACAGAACTAAGTCAGCTATCTTTTACTTTTCACATGCATTTGGGGATAATTATCACTCATTGTCTAATTAACTCCCTGAACTAAAGAACAATTTACCTGAAAATGATTCTCTAAAACTATGGAGCCCTGTTTGCTTCATAGTTATGCATATATACTTGGGTGCATAAATAGGCTGACGTTTTTGTTCTGTAGCGGGAAATAAGTAAACGTACTATTTAGCTCAAGTAGCAAACCAACCAACCCTTACTGTAAATAATAATAGTTTAGCATCTGTTAACATTCTACACAAACATTTACATTTAAAATAATGACCTTTTATTTTCTATTTTGATATGTAGTTATAAATATATTTGTCAAAATATATGATCGTATTGTCAACAAAATTGCACAAAAATAAGGTCAAGGAGAAAGTTCTGTTTAGAATTTCAGGCACAATAAACGTTTTGAAGTTAACAGCATCTGCACCCCTCTATTACCATTTCTTTATAGTTTTTTTAGAACTCCTTTGTCATTTTCATCCAGGTAAAGCATGGAGATAGCACTCAGTTCTGTTGGTGCACAGCATGTTTTTACAATGTTAGAGTGCAAGGAGTTAACTAAAGTTTGGACAACTGCATGATAGGTTGAATTCAGATGATTGGCTAAGGGGAAGGGGCAGTCCTCATGGCAATAAAAAGCCTTATACCCAGGTCGTGCCACAATCCAGTCATTCAAACCTACATCACTGAAATCCATGTAAAGATTATGCCTCCTGCAATTTTTATTTTTCTTAAGTAGCCTCTGCTGCTTGGTACTTCTTTTCATTCTTCTGGTCAGGGCATGACACTTGCCATCATGGGTAAAAGTGAGTAAAAGAGGTCTCAGTTGGGGTCAGTCTGAATCTAATTAAGGTACTGATTGGCTAATCCTGGCATATTTCCCCTACAAGTTTTTGTTTGGTTGAGAATGACCACCTCAACAACTAGTCTGTGGTTTGGCTGCTGCTCTTTAGTCCATCGAAAAACGCAGGACTTATATCAAATGTTTCCCACCGAGTAACATTCTGATGGATCAACCTAGTGTCTAATAAATCTGGTTTTCAGGTGCCTATGTTGACTGTGTGGCTTCATGACGTCATAGATTTTGATTCTGTGAAACCTCTCTTCCCAGTTAAAAATATGTTCTGTCTGCTCCCTGTAAAGTCTCAATTCTGCATGCCAGCCTGTTTCCAAAGCCTCAGAGCATTTTCCACATGCCCAGATTGTCAGACAGCTCAGGCCGAGCTGACTAAAATAAAAATTTGGGGACAAAGCCCTTAAGAGTTTTACTTCTGCCAAAGAGTATGCTCCTGTGAGACTTTCGAGGATCGATGGTTGGCTTGTGCTATTCCTTTGCTGGGCAGATAAGTTCCCTTTGGGGGAAGAATCTTCTATTTGTGTTGCTGTTTTGTCATTTTCATCTTCAGGAAAGTTATTTTAAAGCTAGAATGTTGTGTCTTAATGGACTGTCACAAGACTTTCACATACTTTTAAACAGAGCAATCACTTTTCCTGTCAGTTTAACAGTGGTGTAAAGTAACTGAAAACATTTTTTTCTGTGGAGACATTGTCTTTATTTTAATTTTGTTGAACTGGCATAGTGTTTTAAAGTGCTTTTTACTGTTTGTTTCTGTCAAAAAGGTAACTTTGGTAGACTGGTAGTGTTTACCAGCATTTGCTGCTCATCTTCCCTGGAAAAGAGGCATAATTTTTGGCTTGACCATGGAACAGACTACTGGTCCAACAACTGGTCTTTCTTCCAGCCACAGAAATGCAAAAATTAAACAAACAGCCTTTGCCACCACAGCAGTCTAGCAATTTTCCTCAGCCGTGGTGGTGGTGGGTGGGGTGACTGTGTTGTGGCATTTTGTTATATCTCAGAGCACTCATATTTTACCCTGTATCCCACTGGTGTAGCACCTACATTCACTGTGGACTAGGGGTTAGCCATTTCTTCTTCGGCTTTTGGGGTCCCCATAGTGGGCAAGGTAGATCTACTCTTGTCAGGATAGGGAACAGGGTAGGTTTCCCTATTGTGCCACAATGCTGTACCTATCCCTGGCATACCTCTCAACCTCTTAGAATAAGAAATCTGGCAAAGCCAAGAAAAAAAGTAGTACAAATAGGGTCAGTTTTTAAATATTGCTCTTACAAACTTAGAAAGTTGATAGAATAACAGGTTTTGCATAAGCATGAATTTTCTGAAAGTTATGAAGTGTAAAACTCAAACGTCTGTCATTATTTTCTAACTTTAGTCTTTAATGATTTGCCACTAATTTGCTGGAAAGCCACAATTTTATGAAAAATGGACCAAAAATATAAGGCAGAAATCTGGACATTCTGAGAAAATCTATACAATTGAGAGGTATGATCCCTGGGGAACTTGCTGCTGTGATTAGTAACACAGTCAGCCCCATTTTTCCTGTCAAAAAGAAACAGAACACCAAACATGTATCTACTCCTCCTCAAATTTCTTTGGATAAGAGTAGTTTACTGGGTCTGGCTTATGGTTTAATTCAGGCTATTGATCCTTCTTGTAAAGTAGTTTCTGAGAAAAGAAAGAGTATACCTCTTTTCCTGAAGAGATTCAGAATTCTGAATCTGAACAGGAAGATGCATGGATGGATACATTTTTTCCCTCAGATTTCTGATTCAGACTCAGAGGAGAGCTGAGTTTTTTATTCTACCTCAGAAGGCTTTTCCAGATCCAACACCCATTCTTGCTGTCATTGTGTATTACTATCTGCAATTTTCCTGATAGTCATCTGTTCATAACAAGGCTGATAGACTATGTGAAGTTCTTCAGTCTTTTAAATTTTTATACACTGTTCCAAAACCTGACCCAGCAGATATATATATATATATATATATATATATATATATATATATATATATATATATATATAGTTGATCCTACTTCTGCTGCTAAGCACCTAGTCAATGCTAATCCTAATCGTTATGATAAGGATCGGAAAATTATTGATAGTTATGGGGAAAAGTGTATAATTCTACAACTCAGATTTCTAGAATTTTGAATTGTTATACTCATATGTTAAAGTTTGTTCTAACTGTGAAAGTATAAGGAATAAAGGCAGGAACATACAAAACACTTGTTCAAAACAATTTCTCCAAACTCAGGTAGATGCAAATGGACAAAGCAAGCTGCTGAATGCAACCAAATTTATTTTAAAAATACAGATTTGAGCAATTTCATCAGGTTATACCAAAAACTTCTTCAGAATCAATTAAAACACTTCATTCAAAGGTTTAAAACTCCTGCTTAAGAATTCACACGATCAGATCAACCACTAAAATGCAGACATTTAAACTTGACTCAGCATCAAAATAAAAATACATATATTTTTAAAAAAGTTTTTTTTTTACCTAAGATAATGCAGTAAATACCATAAATCAAAAACAAGATATGATAAAATTAAAATTAAATTATACCATATAAGACCAGAGTTTCAAAATACTTGCTGTGGAAAGATTTTCATAGAGCCCAGGAAAATTGTGTACAGTATGCTTAATCTGCCACTTCAACTCTTTAGTCTCTATAATATCACCTCATGGTCCACCTCAGAGATCCTCAACCACAATATACAACCCCAGAAAATTAAAACTGCGGAAAGAATGCACTGCTAGGTGTTTAAATAGGGAATTGTTCATATTTTTGTTTCTAATAGCCCTGCTCTGTTCATAAATACAGTCTCTCAGCCTCCTCCGTGTCTTCCCTGCATAGAACAACAACATGGCTGGCACAAGGCTAGGTAAATGACTCCACTAGAATTTCATGTGCAATGAAAAGTAGATCTAATTTAATGTTTATTCACTACTACCATGTTGTTTTCAAAAAATAAATTTACACTGTGGGCAAAACCCACACTTAAAGGTACCTATCCTTTTGTTAGTGGGACATAATAAAGATACCAAATCCAGTTGGTGAATTGTTGTACTCATATTTTAATGTTTGCTCTGACTAACTGAAACAGTATAAGGAATGTTGTATCTGCAGTTTCTTTTTGTGAGGAAATAATCTGCTTTAATAACTTAGTTCCTCCTATTGCACAGGTCAGTACTCATTGTTTACATTGTGTATGACTCTGTTGATACTTTTTCTAGGGCTGTGGTCATTGTTACTGTTTTGAGGATGTTTGCTTGTGTGCATTCTCAGAAACTGTCAGATTATATTAAAATTAAGATTTTAAATTCTCCCTTGGATAGAGAGTTAGTGTTTGGCCTCTCTGCTAAAGAGATGATCAAAAAATGTAATGAAAGGGGCAGGCTGATCCATTGAAGCTCTTTTTCAGTCCTCCTTTTCCAACTTTTCCAAGAACTCTTTCATCTCCTCATCCAGTTTTGGCAAAAAGCAGAAAAAAACTGTCTCAAAATACAGGTAAACTTATGTTTAAGAAGAAATGGCAAGCAAAGTCTCAAACCTCCCAAAACTAAGGACAGTCCATCAAGTCCGAATGACTGTTCAAGAGACCTTGTGACCTTCTCCCACCCTGGCCTCTTTTTTTCTTCCAGAAAGTCTTAATCTCCAGTTTTCTATTTGGCGACAGAGATTTTTAGGCAAATGAGTTCTGAAAATAATTCATCAGGGTTACAGATGGCAGTGGGAGGAGATTCCTTCTTTCCAAGGGGTGATTTCCTCATCTTCAATATGAGACCATTTTGTTTCCACTGGTTCTTCATTACATGCTCTTCCAAGTAATGATAGAGTCAGTTCCTCCTTCCTAGATGGAGAAGGGATTTTATTAAAGGATGTTCCTAATACTAGAGAAAGAAAATGCTGTCCAGTACCTGTCTTTCCTAAACTTGATTATGATAGTCCCCAAATTCAAAATGATGTCACGTCACAATCTGTTACCTCTTCTTCTTTCAAGTTTCCTGGTAACACTAGACTTAAAAGATACTTATCATCACATTTCCATTCATCCAGACTTCAGACATTTCTTAAGGCCTTGTGCATCAGGATCACATTATAACTTCTTTGCCTTACCCTTTGGGCTGTCCATTGCACCAAGAGTGGTCACAAAGTGTCTACCTCCAGGTATATCTCATTGAAGGCTACAGGATATCTATATTTCCCTTATTTAGATGACTTGCTTATTTTTGTAGAGTCTTTTCAAACTGTCAGGTATCCCTCTCTGTTGGCAGAGAGATATCTTACACAAGCTGGGATTCCAAGAGAACATTCAAAAGTCTTTCTTGTCTCCTTCACATAGGATTGTATTCCTGTGATGTCAACTAGGCACCTCATTTTAAAGAGCTTTCCTTCCACAGGAAAAAATAGATCTATATCTGCATCCATTTCCAAGGTTTTCCACTCAAACTTTGGTCACTATGAGGAATACTTCAAGATTTTGGATCTCATTGCATTTAGGATTCTCATGCTACCCCTGTCAAGACTCTCCATGAGAAATATACAGTGGTATCTCAAATCTCTTTGCTCCCAGTACCAACACCTTTTATCTTTTCAAATCCCAGTGCTGGGGTTTGTCAGAAGAAAAATCTTTTGGTGGAGACAACAGATATATGTAATTTCTGATCACCCTTCTCCCTACATGTTCCAAAGCAGTCAGCCACCACAGCTGCTTCAGATTTTGCTTGGGGAGCAGTTTTAGGAGGGATAAACGTGTAGGGGGTGTGGGGCACCAAGAACAGATGCAAACAGATAAATATCAAAGAGATGTTTGCCCTGACCAAGGCACTCAACTCTTTGAACCATCTTTGGTTCCCAGGACCTCTGCAGGTGATTACAAATATATAATGTCACTGAGCAATCTCACTCTACAAGCATCCTACAATCTGTCAGAGCAAAATTGTGTGACAGACAAGCTGAGCAGGACCAGGCAGACCCTCTTGAATGGAAGCTAGATCAAGGGATCTTCCAAGATTTGATCCATCTCTGGGGAGTTCCTCAAGTAGACTTCTTTGCCAGCTCTGTGAATAATCAACTGGCAAGATTCTGTTTCAGAACTCTGTCCAAGAAGACTCGGAAGACAGATGCCTTTTCTTTTCCTTGGGCAGAGATGTTCCTGTATGTTTTTCCACTCTTCCACTAATATCCAGGATACTTCTGAACATTCAGAAGGAGTCACCCAAGATCATTATGATAACTTCCTTCTGGCCCAGGCAACAGTGGTTCTTCCTTCTTTGCAAATGGCCAGGGGCAATTTCTATATGTCTCATCACCAACTGGATATACTCAGAAAAGAACAGGGGTGTTTGATACACTCTGACATCAATCAATTTCAGTTGACTGCTTGGATGATAGGGTCTTTATTCCTTTTAGACACCTGCTTACTGAGGATGTGCAGCAGGTACTAATGGAAGCAAGAAGGATGCTAGTAGAAAATCATATATTAGCAAATGAAAAGGGTTTTCTACTTGGTGCCAACGATATAAGCAACACCCATTCAGGGCTAGTTCTCTGATTTTACAATATTTGTGTGAAGTACTATCCTATGGTCTTATTCCTTTCTCAAAGTTCATTTATCAGTCATTTCAGCATATCTGCCCATGGATCCTCCTCTTTCAGTGCAGTTCATGTCAAAATGTTTTTGAAAGGGGTTTTGCATAAGAGACTTCCAAAAAAATGGTGGCCCCCTCCTTGGAATATTTTGTGTGAGAGAAGCTAACACTTTCACCATTTGAACCAACTAACCTGTCTGACTTGAGGATCTTAACATGGACAGCAGTTTTACTGATTGCTCTGACCTCAGCAAGACAGGTATCTGAGTTTTAAGCACTTGTGGTGAATCAAATCTATCTCCTTTTCCATAGGGACATGATTCCTTTGAGAACTAATCTTTCTTTTATGTCTAAAGGGGTATCTGAGTTTACTTTAAGCCAAACTATCCGTCTCCTCATTTTCTTTCCTGAACCTAGAAATGAAGGAGAAAGAAATACTTCATACCTTGGATGTCCATAGGTAAGAAGAAGGGGCAACCTGTCAAGACAAACTATTTCCAAATGATTGTCTGAGGCTATCATATTTAGCTATACTCACAATAACAAAACTATTCCAGGTAGGAAAAGGCATACTACCAGTGCTTTGGTTTCATCTATGGCTTTTGGAAAGGATTAGATTCTAGAAGTATTTGAAAGCTGCTACTTAGTCCTCTGTAAATACTTTTACAAAGCACTATAAATTTGGTTCCTTCTATAGGTCCAGATTAGGCTTTGCTAGAACCATTCTCAAGGAGCTCCTGGGCTCTTATCCTTCCACCTCCCAAATATTGTTAGCTAGGGTAAGCTATATTTTCTTTTCTTATCAGTATTTCCCTTCCAGATGTGAAAAAATAACTAGAATGCTTAGAGTACATATTCACTTTGAGCCCAAAGATAAAGATGCACTGGCTTCCTTTAAATAAATAAATGAACTAAATTGTGTGCTGCTATATTAAATGAATTAAAGTACTAAGGCTACTGGGAAGACAGCTACTTGTAAAATTATTACCTTGCCACATTTTAAAACTTCATTTATTATTCAGTGAACTGCTTGCCAGTATACCTTTAAATGTTGATTACATTCTACCTCATACACTTCACACAATAAATAGTATTCATACTTTTCATAACTAAATGTTTGTACTTGAAGACTTCTCATCTGCAAGTACAAGCAGGAATTGACTTTGCGGACACATGAAATAATCTTTGTAAATTTTACTCAAAACACACTGCTTATCCCTCTTGTGAGTAATTGCTAGCACTTGTAGGCTTCTTGTCTCCCACTGAAAGCCTGTGTTAATCAAAAAATAGCTAATGATGCAAAAACAAGAAAAAAAAAAACATTTTCTATGCCTTTCATCATTTTATTTTAATTCTCAAGCGTATTTCCTTAAAAACTTGTCCATAGCTTAATCCAAGGGCATTGTTCAAGTTATCCACATATGTAAAAAGAAAGGAAATTATCTTCGTTCTACATATATGTTGATCACTACACTTTTACATCCCCAACCCCAGCAGCCAAAGAGCACATTTTCATATTAATTTGCTTGTATCTAACCTTTCTTACCTTGTTATAGTGTAAAGCCTGGATACTGTAAAACTAATAAAAAAAACGTTCTTGCTTTACTATCTTTAACATATACAGTGGTCACTGATGAGACTCCCTCATGTCACATTTAAAATACCCCTAACTGCACACTATAGAAGACTGCTTTACAATATAACATGCAACTTACATCATGAAAATTGTATACAAATATTAGTAAGAACAAAAAATCTTTTACTTAAGTTAGTTATTCAGTACATTCAGGATCCTTTTAAGTATTAATGCCTTAAAATGAAGTATATGCTTTACAATCCACCCACTAGTTTAACACATTCCATTATTTTTTCAGACATTTCTTGCAAAGCCACATTTCACATGTTGCTGGTTTTCTTCTTGTTCATTTCCATCTCCCAACACCAGTGTCTAGTTCAAGTTCAAAATACCCCTGGTTCTTCTGGTTAACATTTGTATGTTTTTATGTCACTTAAGCATTTTCCTTTGGAACAGTAAGTAGTTGAAGTGAGGAAAAACAATGTTTGACATACACACTAGATAATGATGGTTCATATCAGATATGTCTACAGAGATCTTGATTTGAACAGCAAAGATACACTGGCAAAGTCTCAGTGTGGGCTCTGGTGCTGCCAGATGAATAAGAAGCAGAGTTCACTTCTGCTTGTTGGCTCACACTTTGTTGGCCAGATTATTTTATTTCCCACTTAGCTGGCATCAAAATGCCTTTGATCTTTAATATTCTGAAGAAAGGTGGATACAGCAGCTTGAATCTTATACCTGTCTGTCATCTTTCCCTGATTGTTTAGATAAACTTGTCTTTGTTCTGCCTGGCATAGAGTGAATAGTCATTTCCACAAACACTCTGCTGTCCCAATTTTTAATACTTTTCCCTTCTTCCACAGTTTCGTCAGGAGTAACTTTTTCTGCTGGTTTGATTCCATCTTTACTATTGTAACTCCTGTCTATCATGCAAGATCTGGAGCATATGCATAATGTGCCTTCTTAATTAACACATACTACTGTGGAACACCAGTCCATTTGCTTATTTGTACGTTAATAACATTGTTTGCAATCTGTTCCTTCCAGTTTCTCTGGCACAGTAGAAAATCTCAGGTTTTCTATGTGTGCTGTCTGTTCTATCTCTACTATTTTTTGAAACAACTCTTCTTTCTTGAGAAGCCTCATGCTCAGCCAGCTATTTTATCTTTTCAAACTCTGCTCAATTAATTTGAGTAACAAGTTAAAGCTTCTTCCATTTTTTTCTAGCCTTTTTTTGTTTGGAGTTATATATTTCTTTATGTTTCACTTATTTTAAACTCATCTTGGTATAGTTGATTTACTCTTTACTCAAAATTAATAGAAGCCATCTCTAGTACCAGAGCTGAAACTCTTACCTGTTTGTTGCTGGACAGCTGCACAATTCTTCTCAGATAGATCTCATCTTCCTTCCTGATTGATTTTATCTTACTTCGTCCAAATTTCTTCTTTGTTGTTATCCAGGCAGTGTAGTTACTTGCCAGTGACTGAATTTTCCCTAAATGAATAGCTTTAATTAATTGGCTTGTTTTACAGTTGTATTTTTCACCTAGAAGAGCTCTAGTCAAGCTGTTGATCAATGTAGCCATATTGGAAGTCATAAAGCCATTTGTCATAATATTAATTTTATGCAGTATTAACCGGGATAAGCCGAAAGACACAACAACATTGTAGATTGTTGGAGGAAACAGGAAAATTAGGCCTGGTTTGAGGACAGAAGGGTCATGTCACAAAGGTAAAGTACAGTTGTCTTGTTTCAGCACAATTTTGTGAGTGTGCTGAAGAACATTTAGGAAAGACTGGAGCCAAAACAGTGAAGGAATTCAAACATATTACATACATGAATATAAGGTATATATGGTCGTAGAAATGATAAAAGTACCATATTGACTAGAAAATAAATGTCATTTAATAGAAAAAAAAATTGACACAGTGGCTAAGCTATGCAGTCATCATTTTATGTCTAATTATGTGTTTCACACAGCAAAATGTTGCAATTTATCTCCTTTTTCCACAAATTTCAGTCGTGTCTTGATAGTTTCTGTAGCTACAGCTTAAACGTTAGCATGCATTCACCCTGTAGCTGCAATTGTGGACCAAACCACAATACATATCTCAGCTGAACTTAATGTTCTTGTAAGCATTTAACTTAACCTATCAGCTTGTAGGAGGTACTGTGTATTTTAATCAACTGCAAACATTCTTATATTTTGACAGAAACAAAACTCACTGGACTCTCAAATGGAGAAAGAGAATGACAGAGAAGAATGTATTCTAAAAGAAGCTGGTAAGTTTGCTGGCCCAATACTTTTTTAACAGAAATAGAGACACAGAGATGAAGCCATTATACTATGAAGTTTTAAAAATGTACAGTATTTACTATTGTGTCTGTGTTTACTTTAAAATGCAGTGAGATAGAGAGCCTTGGTACTTGGTAAACTCGTAGTGCAAGCATGTTTTATTTATTGTTTGATATTGAGAGATCAGGATGTATTAGATCACACATTTTTAAATGAGTTACATCAGCAGGAGGTTGCCATCATGGCCATTTTTGGGCCACTTGACAGCGATTATAGTGAACTTTCTAAGTTTACAGAAATGTTATGAGTTTTTAATGGACAAAGCACAGGAGACTGCTAATGGACCATAATTTATTAAACTAACAAGAAACATTTTATATCATTCCTATCAATATGATCTTGGAGCAGATCTCAAAACAAAAACTCTAGAAGGAATAATATTTGGATGTTTTATGATCTTTGAACGGTTGTCAGATAAGAAGTATGCAATTCAGGTGCCATTACTAAGGTGATCACTTAATTATTGTGGCTAGGATTCACCTGTCAATTACATAGGCAGTGGGTATAGACATGGTAAGAAACAAACAGTTAAGATACCTACTGCTTGAAATAAGGAGAAAAGCGTGTGAAATAAATCTGCCAGAGAAATGTAAAGCATTGTTAAGAGCTAATTACAAAGTTTTAAACAGACAACAACTCGCATTGACATCATAGTTCTATGAACTCAATGCAGGCTTTCTCTGAAACAGGAATCACTGAAGCCATCCATTGATTTCTGTTTCATCAAAGTCTCTGATGCAATGTATGTAACCTAGAAAATCTAAGTGAATGAAATTAATAACATTAATAAAGAAGCAAATAAGAGGTTGCCCTTGCCAATGACAAAAACATTGAAGAGTTGTTTTTCTACCATATGTGGTCATCCAGAAGGAGTTATATTTGTTATAAACAGTATAACAGTGAAAGAAAGACAATCATATCCTCAGATATTACTAAGCTTTTTGAAGAATGTCTTTAGACTTTCAGAGATATCGATGTAATTCAAATACATTTAACTTCAAATGTACACTCTGAAACATGACCTGAGAGTGGATAGCTGTCAGATTCTACAATAATTATGTAAACTGGTCATAAAGAAAACAGACAGTCTTATTGGGTTATCAGCTAGAGACCTGAAGGAATTGAGCTGTGAGATAATGTACACTCTAAAATTTGAGACATCTTTTAACAGGCATGTGCTGATGCTAAATGTTGACTTTCAGAGCCCAGGCATTGCTGCACTAAGTTGGAATTATGTGTGTAATGATAACACAGTTGAAGAAACACAGACTGAAATAAGGTGCTGTGTGTATGACTGAGCTAATGCATCCTCAAGATTCTGCATTGATCTATTGATGCAAAGATTTCCTTAGCACATGTAGGCTGATATCAAGTCATGCTGTGCTAATGAAACATTATTCTGTGATACTGGAAAGTGAGAATTTATAGTCACAGAGCAAGAAGAACTTTTCACTTTATTTCACATGTTGTACAGACATAAGTTGATGTACTGACTAATAGGGAAACAACAGCCTGTAACATTCAGGGGGATTCAATAAACCCTACATGGTCATTTTCTACTGTGTGTGTGTCTTGCCAAAATGCATACACAGTAGTGCACTGTTTTGGATTCAGTAAGTGCCTCTACACTCTGTTAAGCACTGAGCAAACATGGTAAACACAGTGGCATGCTAATTACTGCATAAGCGGCTGAACTGCCTGCTGATCAACCAATCCAACATGTTGGAGCTATTCATTAAGCTATAAAGCAACAGTGTAGACTCTGTGTTGGCTTTCCTTGTGCATTCCAAAACCTGTTGGAATACAGCCAAGGAAGGAAGACTACAAGGAAAGAGTGTTACAGGCTGCTGCTTAGATTACCTTAACATGTGACAGCAGAGACATATTTGACTTAGTGCAGGCTGCATACAAAAAAAGGAGTGTAACAGTAGCAACATACCCTTGTTTGTGCCATAACAAAAATGCAGCTTTGCTCCCCAGCCCCAAAAAAATAGACAACTGACATGTTTGGTTAACAAAGCATCTTTGAAATGCTAAAAGTGCTATCAAATGACCTGTCCTTGAAACATGTCTAAAGATTTAATCAGAATTCTAGATTAATGCAGAATATTTCATGTGAAGGTATTACCAATCATGTACACCAGTAAAATGTCCTGACACACTTGTCCATGCCATCAGAACACTTTTAACTAATGAATACAGATAGTGTAATAGCCTTTGCTATCAAAATAAAGCCATTAAATGGATTATTCATAAGTACATAGTATATGCAGTATGTAGCTGACAAAATACAAGTGTGCCTGCTCAAAAGCAGTAATCCTCTGTGCAGATATATCCCACAGTAATAGCCTCTCTTCTGTGTTCAGCACATAAACAAGTGTGCTTACCTTCCATTTCCCTAGATACACAGTTGCCTTGTTATGGTGTAGATTCAGGGCTGTCAGCACAATGGAGATGCAAATGAAGTGTGAACTCATTAGAATTGGTGAATCCCAAATACCTGGATTTGTGTAGGAGCTGTAAACATAGTGCAGGCACTCCCTCAGTGTTTGTATTTAATGGATTAAAACTGTGAATGATTAGTCGTTGGGAGAAGGAAAACAGCACTAAGTAAGCAGCATACAATTCACAGTTTATGTTCAGTAATATCCAACCTGCCCTTCATTTATTGGCCACTGCATATGACATTATTTCCAGTTAGTATCTGCACACATTTTAAGGCCAATCAGTGAAACAGAATGGCTTATATATTGCATGTCCCAGATTACTAGTCAGATAACTGAATAATGACCAAAAACACAGAGTTGTATATTTGCAAGCAATAATTATAACAGGTTGTGTGACCGTTAAGTGCACTACATCCAAATGTAATGAATGTACAAATAACAGTTGTTTGGTTTCATATTACAGTAGATGATGTTGCAGTTGGTTGTATCCAGAATGATTTCAGTTCCTGGCTGCAAAGCTGGATGTGTGGCAAAGAGGGAAAAGGCATCCATCCTGTGTTCTGAATGTTCATTAGAGTGAGAGTTCAAATACAGATCTCTGTAAACATATCTGATGTTTACCATCATTTTCTAGTGTGTATGTCAAACATTGTTTTATCCCATTTCAACTACTTGTCCCTTTTTGGTTGTTTTTCCCTTTTGTGTCTTTTTTTTTTTTTTTTTTATTGTGGGCCAGTGTTTACGAGATGCAACACTTAGCACAAACATGGAAAAATTGAGAAATCAATGGCAGGTTTGGCTGTGCTTAGCTCATTTGAGGGAAGCATGGCAGTGCGCAAACTGGACAACTCGACCACCCAGGAAGCAGACAGGATCCAGACATCTAAAAATAGAAACTGGATACATCCCCTTAATTCTATTAGGCATCTTGCAAACATGCTAAGCAGCGTTGTGCAGTGGATAACAGCAAGACCTTAACAATGATTGTTAAACTAAGGAATGTTATGTAACTAGTCCTGTGGCAGCAGGTGTAAGTGTAGGGCTGTAGTACATATTGTCCTGGATTCTAGTACAAGGTGTGCAACCATTTTTTCACTGTTGTGACACTGCAGGTTATAGCAGTGAACTGAAACATAGACAACTGTTATTTAAACCTTCTTGTGGCAACAGGAGTAAGTGCAGGACTCCTATACACATGATCATGGGTTCAAATACAGGATATTCCATACACCTTTACTGTTGTTCCACTTCCCAATTTAGTCATTCTGACTTATAACACTTGACATAGTTGAGCTGATAATAGTTATATTTATGAGGGCTGAGACACTAGCATTGTGTCAGTTATTTATTTATTTATCAATGTATTATCACATTGTCAGATGTATGACTGTGGATATACCATGCACTATATTCCTGTAGGTGTAATTCTGCTATATGGACTGGCATGACCTTCATATTTACCTAACAGACATACACAACTGCCTATACATCCAATAACCTTGAAATTAAAGCTGCAACTATGTAATGTCTCACTGCTTGCCACTGTTGCGCTCTGCTTGCCATCACACAAATGCAGCACTCTGGGGTGCCAAGCACTGCGTTTGCACAATGCTAAGCAGAGCACAACAGTTTCAAACAGTGTATGCAGTTCCAGTAAACATGATAGGAGGAATTGGTGGGAAAGTATCACTGTCTATTGCTGTGGATCCTTGGCAGACATGGCAGGCATTTGTGGGGAAGTTTCCAGGTTTAGGACACAGAGGTGAGGTGTCCAGGAGTCCAAGATTTTTATTGGACTCCTAGTTAAGAACACAGTGACATATTTCTGCAGGGGGGGGGGTATTCTGTCTCCCAGTATAACTCTGCATTTGGGATACTTTATCCCCTGGCTGTATCCAGTCCCATCGGTATCCTGTGCACTAGAGGGCAATGTAGGAATTATTACAATTACCTATGGAGGAGGAAGAGGGATACACTCAACTGTTGGGTCAAGCAATTTAGGACTCAGGATATCCCACACCTGTGTAGGTATCATCTACAGATAATACCTGTAAGACTTAGAAAGCTGATTAAAGGCAAGACTGGTATTCATAATGTTTTTCTGTTCTGTTTTATTCACAGCTGCCAGTGCTCGTGAGTGCAGAGAAGAGCCCATGGGGCTAGATTGGTGAGGATGAGGGAAGCATGTGGTATGTATGCAGCTGAAGGGTACTATTATTGTAGCATTAAAGTTAAAGATAGCTTTTTTGGTATTTTATAGAGTTGTATCAAATTGAGCATGCATACATCAACTGTAAAAGCAAGCATGCATGCATTAGTCTGTAGCACAAACCAAGAATACAACATTAGACTTTAGTCAGAGGTTGTATGTTCAAACACAACACTTCCCAAATATACAATACTGTTAATTCTTCAATAATATTGAAATTCAGTTTAAACTTCTATACCAGTGGCACAGATGCCCTGCTGTAAACTGTAATCTGTATAAGTGGAGTATGCATATGTGCAGTATATGCACATGTCAAGGATTACTTGCCGCAAACTGTAGTATAGTGTGCATCTTGTAGCAGGTGGTAGTCTTAAATGTAAAAGTTAAGATAATAGAGTCAAATAGTCATATTAATGCACTGTATGTCACATATGAAGGTACTAATCTTCTCTCTATTGTTTCTCTCATCCAAACCCGTATCTCTTTTTTATTTTATTTTTATTTTATTTCATCTTATTTGTAAAAAAAATATTTTGTGTGTCATTTTTTTTATTTTCTTTTATGAATACTTTTTTATTTTATTGTTAAAATGTATTGTTTTATTTTATTTTATTTTATTCTTTTTTTTTTAACTTTATTATGTATCTTCAGCATGTGTCCCTGTCATCCATGTGTACCACATCACTAAATGCTCCACAGCACAGCAGGGTAGGTCTGTCCCACAGGATCCACCTGCTCCACCTCCACTTTCTCAAGCGCCGATGCCCAGCACATCTGGGAGCCAACTTGGCAGCACTGCCTCTGCTGCCCCTGCACTACCTGCACCTTTAGGTAGTCCTTCCCTTGAGGCTGGTCTGGTGGTACCCTTCAGGAGCGTGGCAGAGGTAGTTATTTTATCACCTGCACTGAGTTGCCAATTATTCTGCATAGGGTTGTGCATCACGCCTTTGGTACACTCCTGTGCTGACTGGAGAGGCTGTTCTCTGTCATTTTGCAGAGTACTAGGATGAGTAGGAGGAGAAGGAGACATCAAGCACTCCAGCCAGTGGCAGAGTGAGGTGACAGTGATAACAGTCCAGTGGGTGAAGACTTGATTCTCACGGTCACCCAGCTTAATGACAGTGGATTCTGGATGCCCCCACCTTCACCCCAGTCACAGTGTGCATCATTGTCCTTGTCTTGTTTGTCTTGTCTGTCAGCAATTACTTCCTCACCTACCTACCCAACTTACTAGACCTGGACATACCTACATCCCTTCGCCAACATTCCTCTCTCTCTCTCTGAAATAACAAATAAATGGGCACCTGCCCCACAAAAAAAAAATCATCCCATACATATCTCTCTATTTGCACACATGTCTTCTTGACACACTTCGTTTGGGTCAGTTGGCTGTACAACACAATTGTGTTGAGGTCACCCCTCTCTCTGGAGGTGACAGTCCAAATTCAGCTAATATTTTGCACATATGCCCAATTTACCCTGTTAAAGAAATTAATAGCTGTGGTCCTTTCCCACCTCCCTCCTGCACATTTCTGCCCTGCTTTCCCTTTGTTCTTCCCCCTGCTTGCTTCCTTCCCATTTCACCACTTTCCTATCTAGCCTATTTTAACATGTTTAATCTGGTAAAAAAATAGAATCACACACATCACTTATAAGTTGCTGGAGAAGCAATGGACCCCTTCATGTTTTGGGCTTCATGTTTGTGCAGAGTTGTGCATTATGTACCAATGGTGAGTGGCAGCAAAGAGGTGTGTTCGCCTCCATGCAGTGTCACTTAACACCTATGCGCTATGTCAACATACAGTAACACATCTTCTATACAGAATTCATGTCATAGCATTATCACTCTGTCATGAAAAATATTTTACATTACTACATACACCTGTATTTGAACTCAGTACCATCTGGCCCATAAAAGGAATACATCAGTACATTAAGACATGCTGCTACAGACTCTGTCAAGCAACAGATGGGTTTCTAGACTCAATACTGTCAGATTTTACCAATGCAGCTTGCATTTGCACACTGCTTAGCTATGTGCAAACATGTGTATCATGCGTTTGTATACACTTTGCTAACTATCACATAAACCTGCTGCCCATTGTGCTATGGAAAAGTACATCTTATGCTGTATTAAAGCCATTTACTGTCCATTTCCTCTATATGACATGAAAATACATGTGGAAAGATTACAAACTGAGAGCCCTAGCTAACAGTATTTCACATATTTACAATGCATCCATGTGCTGGCACCCCCCCAAGCACAGCCACCCTGAGGTCTCAGTAGTTTTTCCACACATATATCCACCACAGTACAAACATGTAATATCAAATGTTGTGTGTTATGTAATGCACATCAATCTGGTAACATGCAGAACTACAACTATTGACCCCTATCCCTAAAAAGTCTTATCTGAAAGGCTAGGGAAGGAATCAGCATGGACCTTATCCAAAAAGACATAGGTGACCTTCAACACACTTGACCCTTCCCATTTTAGATCTTGCTTATTGAACATTGTGGACTTCTTGGATTCTGACCTCAAAGACCTGGATGAGGGATAACAGCACATACCACCTATGCTGAGTTATCCAAGGCCTTTGACACTATCCATAATTCATATCTCAGAATAAAGATCTCCAATGTGTTAATTTAGCTATAGTAGAGGGATATGACTGCACCTCCACCACTAGCCACTTACCAGTAAAATACCACAAGGAAATGTGCTGGTTCATCAACTGTTTGCAAACTACTTCCGTGAAGCACAGGCAATGGTAGATGGCTTGTAGTTTACCAAGACTGCAGATGACTGGTAACTGGACACACTCCTATAGAGTCCTCCAGTGATGGTGACATATGGAAAAAGCTGACACACACAAGTGATTGATGCCAAACTGACAGACTGAACCTTAAAGCATACAATGCCTCATTGTCCCCTTTGGCCAATGAAGTACCTCTGCTAATTATGATATACATAACACACCTCTACGCTCAAACAAAGCATTGTGAGACTTGGGAAATGTTAAGAGAAAAAGTTTTAAAACATACTGTTATTTGTCTCTTTCTCCCATCTAGCAAAATGAATATGCTATTTACTGAAGTGTTGGTAAGAAAAGGTCATTGAACCATGTTTATTAAAGATGGGCTTTACCTATGATAGATGTAGTTTGCTTATGAACTTGAATAACATCTGTTTTCTATACTTCTGAATAAGAGTTAATTTACTGAGGCAGGCTGTGGAAAATTCCAGCTACCACTGTTGAACTAAGTATGCTGTACCTTTTTTGAACATTCTGTATTAACTGTGGTTTTGAGGTAAACATTCTACACTAGCTGTGGTTTTGAGGTAAAGCATTCTTTTCTGAGGTAAATTGTGATCCTAGATGTTTTTCATAACCAACTGTCAACTGTCAGAAATGTAACAAAAGCTATTTTGGCTAGTAACAGGAAAGTATAAAAGTTGATGTCAGTAAACAAGCTGATCAGATTGAGATTGACCAACATGCTGCTGTAATCTGGTTAGCTGCAAATAAAGAAGTTTTTCATCACCTGAGACAGATGTGACTCGCTTGAATTTTTTTCTTCTGACATTTTGGTCCTTCGGACCGGAAACCTCTACGAAGATACGGATCAGACCGACAGAGAGACCGAAAAACCTGCGCAGGTGAGGGTTTCTTATCTTAAGATTCCCTCGACGGAAAGCCCTCCGACTGATTTGTCATTGGAAAGAGGCCGGCCGCTCTCTGATCCCTATCTGAGGGACAGTTTCCAAACCAAAAGGGGAAACGGAGTCTCATCTGGTTCAGGTAGGATGAAAATAATTTTCTTTTAATTTAATTTAACCTTGTCGACAGGGGTTTTATTTTTAGTTAAGGGTGGGTAGGAATAATTGTTAAGATTATTTTGTTAGGATTACATGTTATTTTGTTAGGATTACCTGTTATTTTGTTAGGATCCCAGTTAAGATAGCCCCATTTTGTAATAAGCCCTGTAAAAATAATTTTTGATGCAGTCCTAAAATATACAGTCCTAAAATAAGAAATCTAGGAAAACATGGGTTCAAGTTGCTGCAAGTGTGAGGGTGATGCCTGTTTAAATGTTGATACTAAGTATATGAAAAGTTTAAACAAAAATAATGTTAAATTTTTGAAGAAGTAGAATTTGAAATATGATTTTGATGGTACACTGAATAAGAAAGCCTGTGCAAAATTGGTTAGAGATTTGAAAAGAGATGCAAGAACTAGAACTAAAACGCAGAGACAAATGGGATTTCCCCAAGCACAAAAATGGTTAGAAGAAGCAAATAAACGAGCTATAAAAGAAAAACAGTGTCAGGAAAAAGAGAAAATAAATCAAAAGGGATCACTGGTGCCAAGTGGAAAAGTAGCTTTATTTTTAGATAAGGAGGATGAGCATACAGTTTGTGCAGTACAAAGGCAGGCAACTGCCCCACCGTATGGTGAAATTGCTGCTGCCATACCGGGGGATCCTCCTCAATATCAGTCTGAAGATGTGGGATCTGTACAGCAGGGTGGGTTATTAGCTGCTCAAGGAAATGTTGTGACCCCTCCAATTTACCCACAAATTCCCGTAGTACCTAAGGTTGCTTTGCAACAGGTAGACCAACCTATGCAGTTAAGGTCAGGACCAACAGGGCAAGGACGTTGGGCTATTAAACTTTTTGACCATTCAGAAGCTCTTCCCTTAATACAAGTTGCAAACCCACAAGCAGGAGATGTTGGACAAGAACCAGCTATTTTAGTTTATCGTGCCTGGGCTAGAGAGGATATAAAACAAGCTACGGATGGTATTCCTCATCCCAAGGTTAATTTTCAAAAGTTTTCTGAGGACATAGTTGGTATGCGTTTAAGTTATCATCTAAATGGTTTAGAAGTAGAACAAGTAGTGCGACAAATCTTAGGTCCAGATTGGCACTTAGTTTGTGGTACTTGGACATGTAAGGCAGATGACGGCACTACATTAAAGCATAATTCTGGGGTGTTAGACACACGAGTCACTGATCTGTTAAAGAGAATTTCTGATAAGTGGCGTCCAAGAGCAGATTGGACAGTAATAAATCAGTGCATCCAAAATGATGATGAATCTGTAGATCATTATATTGTAAGACTGACAGAAGTGTTCAATAACCATTGTGGAATGATGATTTCACAGGATCAGACTAATGGTAGTCCGTATGAACAGCAATTGAAAAATGCTTTTCTTAAAGGTTGTAAGGCTCCGATAAGTAGTTTTATTACTAAGCACATGGTAGATCACAGAACATGTAGACTGCAGCCTTTGTTTGAATTTGCACGGCATGCTGAGCGACATTTTAATCTAAAAAAGAAAAAGAAAGTACAAGTGTTGGCAGTAGGGGATGATGGTGGTATATTCTTATTACAGGACCAAAGGGGGCAAGGGCACTGTGGTGGTGTAAAAAAACGTGGGGGCCCGCAATGGGACACGTTAAATGAAACAGGTGGACATTCAGCCTATAGGGAAAGGTTAAAACGTGGAGAATGTTTTAAATGCGGTAGACGTGGGCATTTCGCTGCCGACTGTGAAGAGTGGCAACATCCCCCACAGCTTACGAACAAGGGCTCCGCATGACTATATGATAGTAAAGAAAGGCGCCATCTTCATTATGGGGATAATGAAGAGGCATACACTCTCTACGATGAATGTCAGAACACTCTAATGGAAGGGCGGGATTGTGACTGTGAAGTAATAAACATGGCAAATTTGGGTATTGGTATGCATCTAGATCAGAAATCCATGATAGAGTTTTTGGTTGAGCGACAAAAAGTGGAGTTTTTTATGTGATTCAGGTGCATCGCGTACACTTTTGGGTCCAGCAGTTCTGCCTCCGAACTGCGAAACAGATGCGTTTGTCCTTATAAAAGCGGCAAACGGGAAAATTTATAAGGAACCACTGTCTCATCCTCTACTGTTCACAGATCCGCAAACAAACCAAATTGTTAGGTGTAGGGTAATTATATAAAAAGTTTGCCCAGTTAATTTGCTAGGAAGAGATTTGATGCATATGTTTGGAATAGTGGCAATTCCCACACCTAAAGGTATTGAGGCAAAAAGGTTAGCGGATGGCTTAGTAGTACAGGGAGTACAAGACTTGTTTTATTGGTATAGCCTAGACTTGATTTCAGATGGCCCGGGGAGGGTTGATACAGAGTTGATCAATCTAGCTCTAAGTAAATCTAGGAGCGGGTCACTGCAGGTTGCGGCGCACTTACATTGTACAATGTTCTATAAGGCCCCTGGTCCAGATAAAGAATTTGAAAAAGAATTCTTTAAGCACAAATGTGCAAGGATAATTTTGAATGATATGTTTTGGGATACGCAAGGTAATACAGTAGTAACCTGTACTTTGACTAAGGAAATGAGTTCTTTATATCGCTCAAGTTATAGCCCATATATCTCAGTTACTAAAGCAGTGGGGACACATTGGGTAGATTTGGCGAAAAAGGTAATGATTTGGAACACAATGTCTGAAAGTCAGTTGAAAGATCAACAGATCCAGGTAAAAAGATTAAATTGGGTGACTTGGGCACGACCAAGTGTGCACCTCAGGGATGACAAAACAGAAATGGCATGACAAATCCTCCTAACTCAAGAGGAAGATAATGCATTAAGTGCCTTGCCTGTAGATTTATGGTCAAAAGGTAAAGGAGATGTAGGATTAATGAAAACAGCAGGTGAAGTTTGTATAACTGCAAAGTCAGGTTTTAGACCTCGTAAGCACCAATATCCACTAAGTAAGCAAGCAGAGGATGGAATTAAACCAGTTATTGAACAGCTAAAACAGGTAGGAATTCTTGTTGAATGCCCGGATTCACCCTGCAATACTCCATTGTTTCCTGTAAAGAAACTGGATGGGTCATAGAGGTTGGTTCAGGATTTACAAGCAGTTAATTCAGCTGTGATCCCAAGAGCACCGGTGGTCCCAGACCCCTATACATTACTTAATGATTTACTACCTCAGCACAGATGTTTTTCTGTCGTAGATATAAGCAATGCCTTTTTCTCCATACCACTACACAAGGAGAGTAGATTTTGGTTTGCATTCACTTTCCAAGGTAAAAGATACACATACACCAGATTGCCACAGGGTTATTGTGAGAGTCCGACAATATTCGCAAAAGAAATGGCTGCGAATTTAGCTCAGTTTGTTCCCCCAGAGGGAAGCCAGATTCTGTTGTATGTAGATAATATTTTATTGGCCTCACCCACGCAGGAAAGTTGTAAAAAGGATACCCTAGCCCTTCTTAGTTTTTTAGCTGAGCAACGACATAAAGTAAATAAAGAGAAGTTACAATTGTGGAAAGCACAAGTAAAGTACTTGGGTTATTTAATCTCGCAGGAAGGTAGACAATTGGAAAATAAAAGAAAACAAGCAATTCTTGAAGCACCTATGCCTACGACTAAGCGGGAGATTATGTCGTTTTTAGGTGTGACTAATTTTTGTAGAAGTTGGATTCCTAATTATGCTGAAGAAGTAGGGCCATTGACCACATTGATCTATGACACTCCCATGGCAGCTAAAAGTAATATACAGTGGACAGATAAGGCAATACAAGCATTTAATAGAATTAAGCAATTGATAGCAGGATCCTCTGTTTTGGGTTTTCCGAACTATTCTAAGCAGTTTGTACAAATGGTTGATTGTAAGGGAGGATATATGACTTCAGTTCTGGTACAAGTACATGGGGATAAACAGAGACCGATAGCCTTTTATTCCTCCAGATTAGATCCTGTTGCAAGGGCATTGCCGCATTGTGTTCAAGCTGCCACTACAGTGCAAGCCTCAGCATCATTAGTTTTGTTTCACCCATTAAAATTGCGAGTTCCACATTCAGTAGCTACTATACTTTTGCAAGATAAGGTAACTTTTTATCTCCTAGTCGACATTTGTCATGTATGACAGTGCTGCTGACACAGCCACATATGACCATAGAAAGATGTACTGCTCTTAACCTGGCGACACTTTTGCCGACTGCAGAAGAAGGTACTCCACACATTTGTTTAGACAGCATTCATGACAAAGTACTTCCCCGACCAGATTTAATGGATATTCCGTTGGTAGATTCTGATCTTGTTTTATTTGTAGACGGATCAGCAAAGAAGGACACTGTAGGAAAAACACTAGTAGGGTATGCTGTCACCACAGAAACTGAAGTTTTAGAAGCAAAAGGATTGTCAAACATTTATTCTGCACAAGCAGCTGAGTTAGTGGCTTTGACTCGAGCTCGTACCTTAGGGGAGGGTACAAAAGTGACAATTTATACAGATAGTCAATATGCTTTCTCTACTGTACATGTTTTTGTTCAACAATGGAAGAATAGAGGAATGGTTACAGTGACAGGCAAACCAGTAAATCACAGAGATTTAATTTTACAGTTGTTAGATGCAGTGCAACTACCACTTCAGATAGCGATATGTAAATGTTCCACACATACCAACAAAAAAGATCCTGTCTCCAGGGGAAATGCTTTTGCTGATATGGCTGCAAAAAAGGCAGCTCAAGAAAATGATTTGCTTTTACATGACAATGATTTAGAGCCCGGATACCTCTTAGACTTAGAGACACTAAAAGTAATGCAAACATTGACAACACAGAAAGAAAAATGTTGTTGGGTGAAATATGGTATCACTGAACAGGATGGGTTGTATAGGGCATCAGATGGCAAAATGGTATTACCCTCAAACCTTTTTAGGTATGCTGCATTGGTTAGCCATGGACCTGCCCATGTAGGAGTTCAGACAATGGTTCAAATAGTGTCCAAGGTGTTTTGGGGTAAAGGATTTTCAACTTATGCAAAGCAATTCTGTTTATCTTGTTTATTATGTGCAAAGTATCATGCTCAGGGGGGAGTTAAAAAATCTCAGCAGGCATTCCCTACCCCTCCATATCCATTCCACACACTCTGTATGGACTTTATTGAGTTGACACCTTCAGAGGGAAAAAGGTTCTGTCTAGTTATAATTGATGCTTTTTCTAAGTGGGTAGAAGCTTTTCCAGTAAAGCATCCTGATGCACACACAGTAGCAAAGCTTTTGACAACAGAAATAATTCCCCGATTTGGCCTTCCAAGGCGCATTTATAGTGATAATGGGTCTCATTTTGTAAACCAGATTGTGCAGAAGTTGGGTCAAGTGTTTCAAATTGATCTCAAGTACCATTGTGCTTACCATCCGCAGCCAGCTGGACTGGTGGAGAGACACAATGGTGTCCTGAAGAGTAAACTCTGCAAACTGATGGCAGAAACACATAGATCATGGACTGTGTGCCTTCCATTGGCACTCCTGTACATGCGAATCTCACCCTCCTACAAAGGACTTACACCATTTGAACTTTTGTTTGGGAGACCATATTACGTCCCGCAGTGGCAAGGATTGTTGCCAGCGGAACGTGAGGGGGGTGAGGATCTGGCGGATTATATGAAGAAGCTGCTAAATGTCAAGTCTCTTGTAACCAATGACTCCTTTGCAGATTCCAGAAGTGAAACTTTGTTAAGCGTGGCACCCGGGGACTGGGTGTGGATCCGAATTGTGAAGAGAAAGAACTGGTCATCCCCCAGGTGGGAAGGCCCATATCAAGTACTTATCTCGACACCTACGGCTGTAAATATCGCAGAGAGGACTTCGTGGATTCATATCACCCACTGTAAAAAACTTAAGACTTTTCCTTCTACCATTGATGTTGGTCAGACTCTATCAGACACCTGAACGCAAAGTCTGACTACAAAGGAAGGATGGCCATGTTCAACTGTTACTTGATGATGATTTTGGTGGCGAAAGTAAATATGTCCACACGAGAAGGAACATTTGTGAGAGAAAAAGGAATGGTGGTGCTGCAAGCGCAAACAGGTGTTTCTACTGTGTTCAAGGTAAAACTTTGTGAAGGAATTTTGGACTGTTCTAAATGGAACAATAATGATTTCTTGACTCATGCAAAATACTTGTGCAATAGAGACTGTACGTCCTGGTCAAATGTTTGGTGGTCAACAGGTGTGAATGGATGGGAAACAAGTGGTGCAGTGATACCAGAGAAAGATAAAAGCAGGCAACAAAGAATAAAAATTGCACATTTCCAAGGTACCGAAGTAATTACTATAACCATTGTGTCACCACAAGAAAGTGATTCAGGAGTTTATGGAATCGGAGTGTCTCTTCCAATTGGAACTGACCCTTTGGGGACCCTCCAACTTAAAGTACAAAGCCTTAAAAATGCTACAAGTAAAGCAGATTTTGCCTTCACAGAAGAAGAACAATTGTTACTCGAGACGGGATTCGTACACCATAATGAATGGTTATCTTGGGTTAGATATAGTACCCGAGAGGCACATCGTGAGAACTGTGTTTCTTGTGCTGAAGGTAAACAGCAACTAGTGACAGTCCCATTGATGCAAGATGAAGGTAACCTAACGTGTCTGTTGAAATTATTCTTCAACAAAACTGAAGATAAATGCAAAAATGAAACTCAGCGTTTTCCAGTCATAAGCAAAGTTGAGAAACCGCCTACAGCGATTTCCTATCCAGGTTCATATATGTGCATTTCCAGAGATGGCACAGCAAAGAATTATGGCAATATGGGACAGAACTATTGCAATGTTACTGTGAATGGCAATGAGAATCCATTTCTGGAGAACCAAACTCATAGTTTAGCAGACGTATGGTGGTTATGTGGAGACAACAAACTCAGATCAAGGCTTACGATTCCCTGGAAGGGAACTTGTGCACTTGCAAAGTTAATTCTGCCATTCTACATTTTCCCAGTTCCAGCAAGCAATTTCATAAGAGAACCTGAAATAAAGCCAAGGTGGTTGAATAAGAGGAAAAGAGAGGCACCGAAGCAATCCTTCGATAGCGGTGTCTACATTGATAGCATTGGCACACCAAGAGGCGTGCCTGATGAATACAAAGCAATAAACCAAATAGCAGCTGGTTTTGCATCCATCTTTGTCTGGATTCAACCCAATAAGAATGTGGACTGGATCAACTACATTTACTATAACCAGCAGCATTTTGTGAACTATACCAAAGATGCATTAAAAGGTATTGCTGAACAACTGGAGGCCACTTCGCAGGTGGCATGGCAGAATTGAATTGCATTGGATATGCTCCTGGCCAAAGAAGGATGAGTTTGCAGGATGTTTGGGGCTTTCTTTTGTACATATATTCCGAATAACACTGCCCCTGATGGGAGCATCACTCGAGCTTTGAAAGGTTTGGAGATGTTATCCGAAGAATTGGCAGAGAACTCTGGGGTAAATAATCCCTTTACAGACTTTCTACAAGCGTGGTTTGGAAAATGGAGTAATCTCATCAGCAGTTTCCTGGTGTCCGTTGGAGTCGCTATGGCTATCGTGGTGGTATGTGGTTGCTGTTGTATACCCTGTATCAGAGGTCTTCTACAAAGACTGGTTGATACTGCTGTTACGAAAACGATGTACCAACAGTTGCAACAGACTGGTGAAAGTGAATACATTGAAATGTGACCTTTGCAAATGTTTTGAAGTTTAAAAGTTTGTCTTGCAAATGAAGTAATGTATGCAAAGAAAAACTTAGGTTTTACCATATATTGCTGAAATAAAAAAGACAAATAAAAGTGTTTTGAGGGGGGAAATGTTAAGAGAAAAAGTTTTAAAACATACTGTTATTTGCCTCTTTCTCCCATCTAGCAAAATGAGTATGCTATTTGCTGAAGTGTTGGTAAGAAAAGGTCATTGAACCATGTTTATTAAAGATGGGCTTTACCTATGATAGATGTAGTTTGCTTATGAACTTGAATAACATCTGTTTTCTATACTTCTGAATAAGAGTTAATTTACTGAGGCAGGCTGTGGAAAATTCCTGCTACCACTGTTGAACTAAGTATGCTGTACCTTTTTGAACATTCTGTACTAACTGTGGTTTTGAGGTAAACATTCTACACTAGCTGTGGTTTTAAGGTAAAGCATTCTTTTCTGAGGTAAATTGTGATCCTAGATGTTTTTTATAGCCAACTGTCAACTGTCAGAAATGTAACAAAAGCTATTTTGGCTAGTAACAAGAAAGTATAAAAGTTGATGTCAGTAAACAAGCTGATCAGATTGAGATCATCTTGGCCAACATGCTGCTGTAATCTGGTTAGCTGCAAATAAAGAAGTTTTTCATCACCTAAGACAGATGTGACTCGCTTGAATTTTTTCTTCTGACAGGAACACATGTTGGTAGCAATCTACATTTCCTTCAGTGTGTCCTTAGTGGTGCACAGCATACATATGAACATCACATCCAAGACCAGGGATGTGATGTGATGGATTTGATGTTCATATGTATTCTGCATTTTGCACAACATACATATAAACATCACACCCAAGACCAGGGTGGCCATACCTGTGCTGTACTCTATCCACATTAAACCACTAATTAAGTACAATGTTCCCCTTTGTCTGTACCTCACAAGACACCTGCACCAATTGGAGATGACATAGCTTTATGCCTTGGAGAATCCGGACCTCCAAACATCACATACATGTAAAGACTGAAAGAGCTGTCACTATACTCAGTATCACGCAGGCTGCTGAGAGGTGACCTATGCCTGGCCTTTAGAGCAGTCTCAGATTCTGCCCTACTGGAAATGCTGCACATCTGCAAATCAAACGGGACAAGAATAACCTGTCCCAGGGTTCTCAATCTACCCTGTGACATAAACAGAACATACTGGGCAGACAGATATATCACCCAACAATTTACACTCTTCTGTAATAGACTCCCACTGCATGTGAAGCAGTGCACCCTCAATGACCCTGTTCAAGCCCAACCTTGATTACTGCTTGGGTGATTGCAAAGTCACCTATGGGGTGGCATTTATGTCCCTCGTGGGCAGGACCAGTTGTTGCTGCTCACCAAATCACTCTGCTAACAACAAACATAACTGTGCTCAATAAGGGTGCTTGTGTTTTTACATGGCTAGGCTTCTAAACACCCTAGGCCCATTAGACTAGTATCTTCCTATGAAGTTATGAACCTATGCACACCTCCCAACATCTTATCTCCCACATGGCCTGCTGATGTCATCTACTATAAGTTTATCTACAGTCTTGTAAATGTCAGAGTTCTGCCATGGTGCTCTGTAGTCTGTGTACTTAGGTAGGGGTTCTGTTCTTACTGCAATCAGCTGTGTGTGTGTGTGTGTGTTTGTCTAGACAGAAGATCAAAAAAGTATATCCAACAGTTAATGCTCCAATAGCATGGATTGACAGTATTTTGATACTTGCAGATGCCTACACATCAATTTCATGCAACCTTCTCAACATCTTGTCTTCCATGTGGTTTGCTCATATCATCTACTATAGGCTCACCTGCACTGTTGTAAAAGTCAGACTTGTGCCATGGTGCTTGCTGTGTACTTAGGTAGGAATTCTGTTGTTCCCACTGCAGTTAACTGAGCGTGCGTGTGTGTGTGTGTGTGTGTGTGTGTGTGTGTGTGTGTGTGTGTGTGTGTGTGTGTGTGTGTGTGTGTCTAGACAGAAGAGCAGAAATGTGTATCCCACAGTTACTGCTCCAATACCATGGCTTGACAGTATTTTGATACTTGCTCATGCCTACACATCCATTTCATGCAGACCTCCCAGCATCTTGTCTCTAACATGCCCTGCTGATGTCATCCACTATACGTTGTCCTGCAACCTTGTAAAAGTCAAACTTGTGTTCTGAAACTTGTGTTAAGTATTCAGTTCTGTAGTCTGTGTACTTAGATAGCTATGGGTTGTGTTTTTACTGCAGTCAAGTGTGTGTGTGTGTGTGTGTGTGTGTGTGTGTGTGTGTGTGTATGTGTGTGTGTGTGTGTGTGTGTGTGTGTGCTTGTGTGTGTCTAGCCAGAAGAGCAGAAGTGTGTATACTACAGTTACTTTGCCAGTCCAATGGATTGACAGTTTTCTGATACTTGTACATGCCTACATATCCATTTCATGCAGGCATCCCAGCACCTTGTCTCTAACATGCCCCAGTGATGCCATCCACTATAAGCTGTCCTGCAGCCTTGTAATAGGTAGACTTGTGTCGTGGTGCTTGCATTAAGTACTAAGATCTGTAGTCTGTGCATTTAGATAGAGGTTCTGTTTTCGCTGCAGGCAGCTGGTGTGTGTGTGTGTGTGTGTGTGTGTGTGTGTGTGTGTGTGTGTGTGTGTGTGTGTGTGTGTGTGTGTGTGTGTGTGTGTGTGTGTGTGTGTGTGTGTGTGTGTGTGTGTGTGTGTGTGTGTGTGTGTGTGTGTGTGTGTGTGTGTGTGTGTGTGTGTGCGTGAGATTAGAGGGAAAATTTTATACCAGGTTGTGAGTTACTGCTATTATCATCTACCTCTCCCATCACTCTGCTGATGTCATCAGCTATAAAGTGTTGTCTGGCACTCATCCAGTCAGGCTTGTGGTTTGGCGCTTGCAATAAATGCAAAGTTCTATAGTCTGTGTATCTTAGATAGGTAGGGGTTCTCTTCTCATTGCAGGCAAGTGGTGTGTGTGTGTGTGTGTGTGTGTGTGTGTGTGTGTGTGTGTGTGTGTGTGTGTGTGTGTGTGTGTGTGTGTGTGTGTGCATTTGCCAGACAGAAGTCACCTCATCCTTTATGATAGAGATTATGGTGACATGGATTTCAGTATATCCACATACATCATGGCATGGTTTGTAGGCACTGTGTTTTCTTAGTGAGTAACCCCTGTAATCTCTGCATTTGCTGCATGTGTCTGGTGAGGTACATGTAAAAGAAAGCATTATACTCTACTAGTGTTCTGATGAGGTTCAAGGACAGTGTTGTAATGTAATCCTGAGCTTGGAATACAACGGCGTGACTTATGATGTGCAGAGCATAAGCTTTCAATACCAGTGTAGACACTTGGTGGCCAGAGTTCAGATTGCTATGTACGTCTGTTCCCAGTGCTTGCATCACTGGTTTTCAGCATTGTAGGACTGTTTTCAGTGCTGAAATTAGCAGGGAATTCCATTTTGCAGAAGGCCAAAATACAGACATATTTTTGCATTTATTTGTACACTGTGTGGCTTGGTCATCAATCATTTGTCTGTGTTATTCTGTATTGTAGTATGTTATCATCATAACTGGACTCAATTATTGCACCCAGTATGCAAGAATCAGAAAACACAGTAAGACAAAGGCCGTATACTGTAGCCTTAACTGTTGAAACATAAATGCCAAACAGTAAAGGGCCAAGCACAGATCCCTGGCATACACCAATGGTGACAGCTCTACTGATATAGGTTGATCCACCAACTTTCACAGTATGTGTTTTCCAAATGAACCAACTGATTACCCATGTAGTGGCTTAATGTTTAATCCTCAGTTGGGACAAATTCTCAATGATACCTGCATGGGGGATTGTGTTCAAGTCCGAGGCCAATTGAGTCTAGCCATTATGTACTGTCTTACCTTCATCCAGGCCTATCACACAGAATCAGTTGGCTGTAATAATATCACAGATCACCTGTCACATTACTCATCACGTACACCTTCCTGATGTGGTTGAATAACCACTTCTACACACCCTCCACACAGACTGTGTTCCTGTAGAAGGGTGTACATCAACATGCATCGTCTGAGTTGGGGGAGACAGCACCCAATACTCAATGCATGCATGTATGGACACATCCTGAATCTCCTCATCTCCATGTAGAACAACATGTCATCATGGCTATTTCCTAACTGGACACTGTTGATATCCCAGTTGTGCACAACAAACCTGTGTGACTTGGTAATACTACTTATGTCAGTTACACCTGTTAGATGTCCTCAAAGAGGTCATCCAGGGCATGCATGATGACAAAACTATCATCTTTTTGAACTTAACAAGCCCAGTGCATTTGACACAAATCCACACTGAGATATTCACTCAGCACTGTCAGATGTGCCATATATACCTATATCATCCAGTGGGTAGAACACTGTATCACATCCCTGGCATCTAAATATGTTGACATGTGTGAAGTAACCTATATCTCAGGTCCAAGGATCAGGTCTGTACATTAGGGCTGTCTGCTAGGGCCTTTCAATTCCATTACTTAAATGACGGACATCACAGATGACATGCACATGGTGTGTTCAAACAGCTGTTTGAAGGACTACAGATTGTGGCCTGTCATTGACTACCACTGTGATATTAGTATAATGCAGATGTTATCAACACATACCACAGATTGCTGCCACAGCCATGACAACACATGCAATGACACAAAAACATCAAATACACAAACCAAGTATAATGTAGACATCACACCCTATAATTAGACCAATAGATAGGTGAACTGTGTTCTGGGGATGATGGTAAGTGGAACTTCCACCAGCTTGTGGACACAGTGCTGACTCCTCCCTTGTATGTTACACAACTACTGAGTATGTGAAGCACATCCACATCAGAGGCCATAATACATCCATAGTTCACAGCATTCATCACACCAATAACTGAGTACAATGCACCCCTTCTTCATGCCGTTCCCTACACATATTCAAGCAATGTGTAACTGAAGTGTACCACCACTTGAGCTGTCACACATATTATTGCCCATACCTAGGTATTATTTTTGTGGCATAAACGTTACTGTTTGATGGTGTGAAACCCCCATCAAGTTGTTAATCCAGATGCATGTCTGCTACCTGTTCCGGTGATGCACAAAATACATACATGACTGCTTGACAGCAGTAATGACATTGGTAACACTGGTGACAGTGAGGATTGTGCCATATAAATATATATATATATATATATATATATATATATATATATATATATATATATATATATATATATATATATATATATATATATATATATATATAGATATATATGTAATATATATATATATATATATATATATATATATATATATATATATATCTATAGATATATATATATATATATATATATATATATATATATATATATATATATATATATATTATATATAGATATATATAATATATAGATATATATATATATTATATATAGATATATATAATATATACATATATATATTTTATATATAGATATATAATATATATATATATATATATATACAATATATATATATATATATATATATATATATAGATAGATAGATAGATATAGATATAGATATATATATATATATATATATATATATATATATATATATATATATATATATATATATGGTCCAGGATTCACGAAGCCTCCGTGTAAGAGTTATAACTCTTACACGGAGGCTGCAGTTAAACTGAGTGATGTCAGCATGCTTTGCATATTCATGAGAGCATGCTGAATCACACCTAAGTCTAACACGGTCTGTGTAAGACAGTAGGGGGCGTGTCCGTAGGCTGAGCCCTGCAAGCGGACACGCCCCCAGAAGTGTAAAAGTGCCCAAAGTAAACACCCACAACAGAGTCCACGGAAATGTGAATAAACAGAACACAACACATGCCCCCACAGACTATGAACATAAAATATATATAAATAAACATGTTATATTTTATTTTTAAATTGTAAAGATGTTTAACCGTGAGTGCGCTCGTTTGCGCGGGCGTGCCCAGTTAGCAGTCAGTGGGAAAGCATATAAGAACTAAATGTGCAAAATAAGCCAGGAAGCAATAGCGTAGCGGTAGAGATGTTGGCTGAAGAGCAGGCATTCATAGTTCGAGCCCCCACAACACCAATTTTTTTTTTTTCAAAATAAGCAGGAAACAAGTCCCTGACAAATATGTACACATAAAACCCAATTTATGTAAAATGTAATGAAATAGCCCATTTATATTGAAGACATGTGAGGTAACAAAAGAAGAAAAAATGCCAGATGTGCTCATAGCTGAGCTACAGTTTAACAGAGTGAGTGTATGTGCCCGTAGATGAGCAGTGGTTTAACTGGTGCAAAATGAGTGCCCGTAGCTGAGCAGTGGTTTAACATGCTAAATCTATGTGCCCCTAACTGAGCTGAGCGTAATATGCGTGCCGATAGCCAAATGAGGCTTAAAGCAGCATACCCCATTTGCGCGAAGCTGAGCACCGTGCAAACAAGCTAACCGACGGGCAACGTTGAGCAAGCCGTATCAAAACTGCCTTTACACAGACACACCCCTCAACATGTCTAGACAGTCATGAAAAATAAAAAGCAGTGGCCAGGTTCGAACCCAGGATACTATACACCATAGTCACGGTACAGAACCACTAAGCCATGACAGCAGTACCTGTAAATGCAATAATAGCTAATATATAGGAATGAATACAAACTAGAGCATGACAATGCAGGTTTACTGAAGTTGATACAATCCCAAAATGGCCAATCACAGATATGTGCGGGAAAAACGGACTATATAAGCCCCATAGGCGGGAATACACAGCATAAACGATTGTAGAACTGACCTGCAGGCAGAATGACAGAAGTAGGAGAGGGTAGTCGCTTTCGAGCACAGAGGTGGGGTGTTGAGGAGTCCAGGTACATGGTCTGGCTCCTAGTCCATAATCATGAGACCCAACTCATGCAGGGCCAGGTCCTCTAGGGAGCATACAGGGCTGAGGCGTGGGACCGGTTGGCTCATGATCTCACCAGTGCCACAGGGATTCCAAGGACTGGTGAGCAGGTCCGTCACCACCATGCGGACCTGAAGAGACGCAAGCAGGACCAACTGAACCTTTGGATCCAGGAGGCCCGGCAAACACCCAACGCCCCACTACTGAGTAAGTAACATTTAATTATGTATGTAAGAAATTAAACTAGCTGATATTATGGAGATGTGTATTCCAATATTACTTCATTTGTATTACAGCTGCAGGTGTCCATTCTGCGAACCGCAGAGCCTATGGCGATAGGCTGGTGCGGTTGCGCCACCAGGCAGATCAGTAATCCACTACCAGTAACTGTAAAGAAATATAAAAGTATGACAGCAAAAGAGTGCAGTGTAGTCAGTTAGGAATAAAATCTGCAAGTAACAGTGTGAAAGTGTATGCAAGTATTGCTTGATTACAAAAGTGTGTTTCAGCCTGTAAGTTTAACCTAAACATGAAACTGTCCGACATATATTCTGAAATAAAAATGCCCTGCCTGTAAGAAGATAGTACACAACCTGCAGCAGACTGAATAGTATAGCTGCAGAAGATGATGAAATCACATGTGTGAAATATATCCCTGTGGAAATACTGAAACATGACAGAAGTGAGACTGCTGGAAAGGATTGTAATAACTACTGGTAAAACATGTCAATAAAGCCTAGAAGTACCATCCTGAATAGTAAAATGAAAGCAAGTGAGAGAGTGTGAGAAAGTGTCATGAATCCAGCAATACAGTAGTAATAACCCCTGAATAAAGTATACTGCAGACAAGACAGAATGAAATGCATGTGAGATTCAAAACCAAACAGCAAAATCTGTTCAAAGTGTTGCTGCATGTGGAATGTGTATCCCAAAATCTGGATATGTTGCTCTCAGTCTGCAATATGCAGATAGGATGTTTGTCTGATATACCAAACATCCACACTTGTCTAGAGCTATATAAAGCAAATGTAGCAGGATGATGTAGCTGAACAAAGCTAGATATGAATGTGTATGAAGAACCATAAAATGTATATTGATGTTGCAGTAACAGTCCTATCACTAAGATGAAATAGTTATCATATAGGAAACTGTAGTTAGAACAGTAGTGTGTATATAACTGTAGCTATTAGAAATGTACAGCATATGTATTGTTATTCGAAGGTGTTAATATTACTTTCTTCACCCCACCCTATAACCACATATAACCCATTCCACGTGAAAATGGTATGTGCAATCACAATTAATACCCCTGGACGTTTGTCCTGTTGGGTCATATATATTTGCATGTCCGTTGATGCATCTGCCCTGTTCATACATCCACACCTGATGGCCTGTTGCCATCAATTAACCCTGCATGTTGTTGGACTGTGTATTTCTGTTCAAATTATGCATGTGTTATGAACACTGTTCAATGGTGTGAATATCTGGGTGTTTGGTTAATGGGAATACTAATGCATGCTGTTACAACTAATTGTGAATGGGATTATATGTCACTAACCCAAACTGTCTTGACATAATGCAAAACATAGGACGACAGGGAAGGCGGGTTCCAGCGGACCCACCTCTCCCACCTCAGCTGGCGAGTGCACCTGGCACTAGTGCCGAGTCCGGACCCTCCTCCGGTGGCCCTGTGCCACCTGCGGGTGGAAGTGCTGCAGGGGATGGGGCTCGCCCCCCCTCTGCAAGTGTGGCCGGAGGAGAACCACCACTCACCCTCCATAGCGTCCGGACTGTGGTGTGTAGGGAGATTCGGGACTCTGTTCTCGAGCCCCTACGCCAGCTCGAGCCACAGGTGGCGCAACTAACGGGCATGCCTGTTGCCCCGCCTACACAGCCCCCAGCACAGCCCCATCCTGGGCAGTGAAGGAACAGTGGCAACTGCCTATGGGTGGGGATATCAGTTCCACTGTTGCCATCTGTGGGCTCATGGGCTCTGGATATCCAAACCTCCGTCCCTGTCAATTGCGTAACCCCCCCACACGTGTCATACACCGCCCCTGTATGCGTCTTGTTTGTCTTGTCTGTTTACCTACCCAACCTACCTCCCCAGCTGTACCGACTTCCTTCACCTGACATACCACTCTCACCTGAAAAAAAAAAAAAGGGCACTCTGTACCCACAAAAAAATTACGCCCCATACATAGCTGCCCATTCCGCACACATGTCTACTGGACATGGAACCTATCAATTACAATTGGCTGTACAACAAGTATTATTGTTGTCCTGACACCTCTCTCAGGGGTGGAAGGTTTCAAATGTTACACCAAATTACATACATATGCACAGCTGTTGCTGATGAAGAAATCGGCAGCTATGGGCCTTACCTACATCCCTCCTGCACATCCCAAGCTTGTTTCCCTACTGTCTTACCCTCTTTGTGACCCCTTTTTTACCACTTTCCTGTCTCCCCATTTTCTTTTCTTTCAAAGAAAATAGCTGGTGTGCAAGAGTAAGCACATTTAAGCGGTTGTAAGCGGTGCGGAGCTAACCGCCAGTGCTAAGCGTGAGCTCAGCAAACCAGCGCTAACCTGGTTACAACTGCTTAAAAGTGCCTTAGTCACTTTGATTGACAGGTCCTGTACTCAGCTCAAAAGCAAAATAAAATCCCACTGTGAGTCCCGAACCCAGGACATTGGAAACAGTAGTTTGCATGACTTACCACTAAGCCATGACTCTTATACAAGAACATTGTGCTAAAATAAATATATCATGTAATAGTAGGAATGAATGTAAAGGGAATATAGATGTGTAGTACACAAAGCATGCCATTTAGAATTACTATCAAAACTAGTGGATTTCCATACTAGTAGTGTGTGAACAGAAACAGCCATGCTAGTTGGAAGCTAGTAGGTAATAATGTCACTATAGCACCTTGCAAGCCACACACATACTCACAGCAGGATAAGCACTGCCCATACCCCACAACCTCTTACAGGAACACATCTGGACCAAGTAATAAAATATGTGGAGCAAAGGCCCAAAACCAGGGACACATTACAAATAATGTTACAACAAACGCAGACAGTTCAGAGAGTAACAGGGTCTGCACTTTGTGGGATGTTTGGAAGGGTATGCAGTCTGAAACTTGAATGTTTGTCACCATATTCTGACTTGAGCCCAGAGTGACTTGCCAGGAAAAAGGTCTGCATGAGATATTGACCAAAATATGAGGCAAAAATGTGGACAACCTGCAAATATCTGTACACATGATGGGTCTGACACCACCATATTTGAATAGTTAAGAGCCCAGACATAGCAACAGTGAATGACTTACAGGGATGCCCCACAGACCCCATGTGAAATGTACAAACAGTAGGCAGAAAGGTGTAACACATGCAATGGTAACTATGGAGTCCTGAAAGTATTCATCACTTGCATGGCAGAAAAAGTGTAGTAATACATATGCTCATGCCAACCCACAGTCACAACTGCAGCATACCAGACATTTTAATGGGTGTACCCCACTGATATGTACCATTCCATGAGGCACATAACAGATGAACCTGAAAGTCTCTGGGGCCTGCTCAGCAGCATACCCAAATACCCTAATAGATGTCAAGGCCCACACCAAGGCCAGACCACACTGCATGCTGTAACACCCTAGCAGATATAGCAAGCATTCCAAGGTGTGAATGTACATGGAAAATAGGAAAGCTACAACAGCACACTATAGTCAAGACACCTAGCAGGCATACAAGTAGTGACTGTAAAGGGCAACTATTGAAGCCTTAGCCACAAAGTGCAAGCAAAAGTGAAAGGAAAGCACACACACACACATTAACAGTAGTAGTAGTTGTAGATGTCAGTGTACATACACAGTTAGTACAGGAAACTGGAGAAATGAATGGAGGAATGTTAATCTACAACACACCTGGAAATATGAGAGAGATACCAACCTTTACACTCACAGAACATTGTCCACAGCATAACAGCATGGTCCCTGCCCTTAAAATCTGAAAGGGCTATGCCTATCTCACATACCTTTTTATAGCAATGTTCTGAAATCACAGTGAGAACTGCAATCAGTACACAACTTGCTGCATGCAATTAGCAAATGCTGGCTAACAACTGGTGCAGAGGCCATCACATGGGCATATGCAGATACCTACAAAAGTATGCTGTACTCCCAGTCCACACATGCAATACTTTCATTGCACCCTGAGAAGGACGTGAGAGACAGACAGAGAGAGAGAGAGAAAGAGACAGAGAAAATTGCAATTAAGCAGACACAAACAAATTGTTCAGCAACAGCTACCTGGAAGCTGACAACTGGGAAGTGGAGCAGCAGAACAAAGAACCAGACGGCAACACAAGCAGCTGTGACAAACACAGGTAATGTAAAGTAATGCTATAAAGGTCTACATGCTGTGAACCCTCCATATGTGTCATTGGTCTGTATCCATATGTATATGAAGATGTGTAAAGGGCAGGGGACATACAGCAACTATCAGTGAAGGCTGTACATACATTTGTATGTGAGGGCATCTATGTGCACATATCAATGTTGGTTGATGGTAGGTTGTAGTGCCATGTACAAAGTAGGTTTCACAGTTATGTATGTTTAGCAGTATGTTAGTGTGTGTATACAGTATGGTAGACAAATATGTTGATATACCTGTCTAACATATGGATACGTATGTATGTCAACATATGTATGTGTATATATATATATATATATATATATATATATATATATATATATATATATATATATATATATATATATATATATATATATATATGCATATATGTATACATACATAGAGAGAGAGATGTAGGAATACATAGACAGATGTAGATAAAATATTGTACAAACATATCTATGTAATGCACACATACAGATATAGATATATGTAGATACATATACATAGACAGACTGATCTGACTATCTACAGGTATGACTGTATATGGCGACCTGCAACACAGCCTGTCCCACCCCCTCTGTCACTCACACCCCCTCTTTGTCCCCCCCTCCACATCTATAGCAATATATGTACATCAATATATATATATATATATATATGTGTGTATATGTATACAGACAAATATATATATATATATATATATATATATATATATATATATATATATATAGATATATACATATATATATATATATATATATATATATAGAGAGAGAGAGAGAGATGTATATAAATTCTGAGTGAGGCAAATGTGTACAGATGCATTGCAACAGGTTCCTGGTGACAAAGGCATGGAGTGAACACCGGTGTCAAAACCGGAGTACCATACCACATTCCAGATCACCTACACCAGTAACCACCAGATATGTGATTGGCTGCCCACCACTGCATGTCTCAGGGGTGAACAGGGTCATAAATGTGTACAATAGTGGCCCCAATGATATTCACAGTGGCACACTATCCCTGGAATACCTGCACATGGTATGTGTCAGCGGACATGGTGTGTCAGCTATGGACATGTAGGTCGGTGTACCCCTCCACACCACATAATGGATGCCATGGTATGGACCTCACATGACAGCTACAGATATGGAGAAGGACACAGTGACATGTACAACACTGTGACAATGCACTCAAACACATTACCAATGCACAGTGACTGACAACACCACAGAGGACACATATACTACCCACATAGAGGTTACCACTCCCAGATTTACATATGTAAGTCACACCCATGACAGATGTCCAACAACCATAGTAGCACCTCACACCATCCACAACCTAAATGTCTGCTGTGTGTCGTCTGTGCCACTGCAATAGAGTGCACATGTGGAGGTAAAAGTTCCTACCCACAGATAAGACATACCCTGCAATAAACTACACAGTGTTAAGAAGCAAGACTCCTCATGAGTACATGTCACAGATACCCCTGCTGAATGTTAGTCAGATAGGTAATATGCCATATGAGTCACCCTGTGTAACTTTGTGACAGCAGCAGGTACCATCACACCACATGTGTCACAATGGTCAGGGTAGCAGAACAGTACGCTGCTGTAGTCCCAGGGGCAATAGCATATTGTATAGTATTGTATTGTAATGTAATGTATTGTGTTGTATTGTATTGGTATGTTGAGGTGCCTCCTTCGTGGAGTGGAACCACTGCTGCTGTGCACCAGTGTACAGGTACATATCCTGTAGTCAGGCTAGTGTTACATAGCAGTTCTATATGTGTGTTTAGCTCATGTCAGAGTTTATGTAGCATGCAACTGGGGATACCATCAGGTCCCATTCATGTTGTGTATTCTGCTGTCCTGAGTGTGGCTCTCACCTGGACATCTGTGATGACAGGGAGGTTACAGTCAGCTGGGATAACTATGTCTTATTTTGGGGGAGAGGGTGGGGTGACACCTGCACTGAACCTGTCTGCCACAATGTTGTCAATATCTGTGGTGTCAGTGAAATATGTGTTGTTGTGTACTAACTATGGGCATAGAGGATGGATCCTGACCAGGTTGCTAACATAACTGAAGAAGGCCTTCTGGTTATCTGTAGTGTCCCTCTTGATTTCCCTCTCAAAGTTGCCCATGGATGTTTGTATGATGGAAAATAGATCCTTACTAGTGCTGCTCAGACATGCCCTCCCTTTATGGAATTATGCTCTGTCTTGCAGTAGCTTCCATCTTCTGTAATACAATCTGTCTATGGCTGGGGTCCACCAGACAGGATGCTGTCCCTTTGTGGAGAGTGTCTTGGTCATATATGGGATTGCATGATCCATGCATTCTCGGAGATGTCTCTAGAAAGCAATTGTGTAGGGGTCAGCATTGTGGGTTGTATCTGCCACTGGCCCAGTGGTCTGAAAGGATACCATGTCACTGTTACAAAGTGTAACGTTTGTATCTGTAATGTTATGCCGTATAGTCGTTTGTGCTGGTGGTGGAGGTGGGATATGTATATCCAGGGCAATCAGTGTGTGGTCATCTCACAGTAGTTGATGATGTAGGCCATACAGTACCTAGATACAAACCCCCAGAGTGAGGAGGTGCTCTTGACCTGAATCAGTGTTCTGACTGCTGGGGTTTGGTAGTATGTTGTATGGAGTGTGCCAGGTACTGTTGCACAGTTGCTGGCAGAGCACTGATACCTGGCCATCTACATGTGTATCCACCAATAGACAGACAGATGCTACATATGTGAGATATGTTGTATCATAACAGTTGAGTAGCATGTGTAGTATGTGTGCCAAATTCTGCTAACATATATTGCTGATACCAGGTTATTTTCTTTCTCAGGTACATGGCCCACCCGCAGAATCCCACCTACTCCACAGCTGAGGATGAGGAGATAGACCAGAGCCTGGTGCGGGATTATGCAATACTCTTTTCCCGCACCAGCCAGAATCAGCAAGAGAGGGCTGCACTGTGGCAAGACCTTGTCCATCGGGTAAATGACATAGGCACGCATAATAGGACATATGAGCAGGTACGACATCACTGCAGTGATTTAATCAGACATGTCCGTCAGCGTGCGTCGGATATCCACAGGCAACAGGTCCCCACAGGTGGTGGGGTGGCTACACATCCCCCACTCACCAGACTGGAGGGACTACTCATGAGTGTAGTGGCTCCAGTCCGCCAGCAACAACAACAACAGCAGACATGCATTATGATGGAGGCTGGAGCCACGCAGCAGCAAGACAGTGAACGTGCAGGTAATATGCCATATGTATAGTTGACTGTTGTGTACACTGGTAGTTAATGCATGTGTGAGGTGTGTCCTTGGTTTGTAGCTGTCACCATAGTATTTAATGTGCAAGTGTGATATCCTCAATATTAGCAGCTCACCTGTGAAAGGCGACTGTTGTACTATTGACCTGTATCCTACTCAGTAACAATGGCACAGTTGTGCCCACTGACATTAGTTTCTACATGTCTGCAGGACCCTCTGGTATAACAGCAATGCAGCCTATCCATGGTGGTGAGTGTGTATTAACAATTCCTGTCATAGTGTTGATAGTAATAGTACTATTTGGCTCACTTAGTAGTGCTCTTTGTATGCATGTAGGTGTGTCTTTGTGTGTTGATATCACGCATACTGAGTACTGTACAATTGTGTGAAACTGTGTGCATGTGTGCACCTGTGCATGTGTGCACCTGTGCACGTGTGCATGTGTGCACGTGTGCATGTGTGCACCTGTGCATGTGTGCACCTGTGCATGTGTGCATGGGTGCACCTGTGCATGTGTGCACCTGTGCATGTGTGCATGTGTGCACCTGTGCATGTGTGCACCTGTGCATGTGTGCATGTGTGCATCACTGGTAATGTGTAGACATTGTAAACTGTGTTTCCTGTTTCCCTCCCACAGGTTCTGTTGCTGCTCTGGTGTCATGTAGCAGGGAACCTGAATCAGGTGCCGTGGGTACTGATAATGATGACATCTGTGTAATGGCACAGGAAAGTATGCCAGGGTCCGCCATTGGTCAGCCGATTGACAGTACACAGCTGTCGACCCCATCAATGCGCACAGTTATCCTGCCAATCCACCCTTTGTCACCAATGTCCCTAGGTGATGGACAGCATACAGTGGGCATTGACCAGGGTAATGTGGTATCTGTGGCACATGCCTCCCCACACAGCAGCCATGGGCATGGCCCAGAGATGGTACCACACAGACAGATGTCCAGGGGTTCTCGTGGGAGCATCCGTGGGCATACTGCCCCTGTCAGGCGTGCCCACAGAGGTCTTACAACCTCAGCTATGTTTTGGGCTGTCATGCAGGCACAGTCAGGTATGGAACGGTACACCAGACAGGGTCTGAGGGAGCTGACAGCATGTCGCACAGCCATGACTGACAGTATGCGTGACATTGCGGCTGCCATCCGTGAATTCACCGATGTCATAGACAGACGTTGTGGGGACATATTAGACCGGTTCCACAACTACATGTCCATGAGCCAGGGCGATGGTGGGCGGTTGAGGCGTCGACTTGGCCATATGCCAGCAACAGCAGCAGCTGGCAGTCGTTGCGGATGACAACAGGGCCGCGGCCGCCCCCGTAGTGCCAGCAGCAGCCCCAGTAATGCTGGGTCTGTGCTGTCATCAGACCACCCCAGGAGACCACTTGCACGTGGCTCTGGCCGGGCCCGACAGGATCTGTGTCCAGTCAACGGACACCTGCTTCTGTTGACAGTGTGTTGGTACTGGATACGGTCCGTAGCACCCCTGCAAGGCACAGGTACCATGTCTGTGGCCAGAGACACTGATCTATATGACCTGGCAGGTACAGTCTGTGGCTGTCCACAAACACCAGTATATGGCAGCCATGAGGTGGAACTGTGTGCATCCGTACACACATGTGAATTGACAACACCTAGGGCTACCGCATACACGCACACACTGCATCAACATTGCCCCACCTTCTACTGCTGTCCCTCACCAACACACATACACATACATGTCAATTGGTGGTATCGGTGGCTGACTCAGGCATACCAAGTTCACACCCTGTGCATATGATGAAACTGTGCCACCTCCTGCAATCTGTAACAACTGTGCAGGTACAGGTTAACATGTTGCTGATGCACAGGGTGACCACATAGATGTGTAGTAATAGTATCATGTTAACAGTACTGTGTGCTGAATTAATTGTGGGTATATGACAGCATGCCTGATGTAGTAAGTGTGTGATTGTCATGTCCTGTTGTCTACACCCATGGTAGGTACCATAGTGTATCATCTGCACATGTTGGCATACTGGTGGTAATGATGTCAACAGAAGGCTACATACATAGGTAGCACAGGGGATAAGGTAATGAATGTAGTAATACGCAATGATGGACATGTAAATTGCAAGTGGCAGGTTGCCCACACTGGACTCTGCAATGCAGATGTTTGAGGATGTTGATATGTGTGCAGTACTACACGACTGGTACAGGACACACAGGAGCACCCTAGCACTGCATGCTCACATCTTATACCATGCTAGACAGCCCCAACACACAAAACTAACTGTCACAGGAGGGGAGTCCCCATATATGTCAGGGATACTGTGGTGGCAGGCCAGGTAGCATACATCCTAATAAGTATGGAACCACAGAGTGAAGGCTCAGTGTCTGTTATTTGATGTGTGTATTACTGCAGGTATGAGCACATGGGTTTCCATCCAGTTATTGTACATCCTGACAGTACATGGTCTGTACACTTGTGTGCGCTGAGACTGGACCCTAGCCATCTGACCCGTGTATTTCCATGTACATGTGCATAGTGCCTGCATATTTGCAGTGTTACCTACTGGAACTGGTACAGTTTGTTTGTTGTACAATGGACTACATGCAGCCCTGTTTACTGTAGCTTTGTTTGCATGCATGTTTGCTTGCAATTACCCTGGAATACTGATCACACCTGCAATGCATAGTTATAGAGCTTCTGTGGACTCCTAGTGCCATCTGCATAGCTTACTATATGTATGTCCATGTCCCACTTGACAGGATGTCACTGTTTGTCCTGTTCACATGTACATTGCCTGTGACACAGTGCATATGACTTACCTGGCATGTGTCCACGTGAGCAGTCATATATGCTACTGCTAACTAATCACAGGCACTACACCTTCATATATTCATCTTCTGTTGAACTACCTGCTTCACTAGGGGCGGCCTGCACCTGTCACCCCTGGGCTTTCAGATATTGGCAAAGGCTCTTGCTACCCCCATAGTGCCTATGTTAGGCAAGGCTCAAATGACAAACCCACCTTCATAGGTATCACAAGGGATAAGAAACTAAGAGTAATGCTACCCAACGCCAGAAGTCTAAACCTCCAGATGCATGCACCCAAAACACTCCTTGGCATGGAGAACATCGATATCTGTGCAGTAACAGATGCCTGGTTCAGGGCTACTGAGAGCACACCAGCACTACCAGGTTTAATCTGGTTGATTTCTTTGAAACAGTCACCAAGGTCATTGATGAGGGGAAGGTGGTTCACACAGCCTACCTGGACCTTGCAAAGGCCTTCACAACAATACCCCACTTGGGCATTCTAGAGAGGCTCACCAGCTTAAATATAAGCCCCTATGTCACTAGATGGATTGCACAGTGGCTCAAGGACAGAACCTACATGGTTAGAATTGCTGGAGCCATACCAGACTCCAAACCAGTTACAAGTTGTGTCCCACAAGGCTCAGTCCTGGGACCTCTCTTGTTTGGTATATATTTATTGGAGGTACAGGCCAACACGGACGGACTGTGGCTGACCAAATATGCACATGACTGCGAACTGGCCACCATAATCGACTCTCCAGCCGACACAAGCATCTTCCAAAGGGGCATCATAGAAACAGACAACTTGTGCCAGAGCCATGGCCTTCAGCTGAACAGTGTTTAGAAAGGGGAATGTGCATCCTGTAGTCTGTTCACCTAGTTGCCAAAAGGGACATTGTCCTCACACACACTAACCCCCTCAGCCAAAAACACACACTTGCCAATTGCAGGATTCAAACCCCTATCTGGCTATGTTATGACACTAGAGACGGACACATTAGCAGAGTGTGCTATTCGCATTACTGGGAAGTTTTTCTTCTCTTGCTGTACTTATAGGGTGCTGACATCATCAGTGTTTAGAAAGGGAAATGTGCATCCTGTAGTCTGTTCTCCTACTTGCCAAAAGGGACATTACCCTCACACACAATTGCACACACACTGACCCCCCTCAGCCAAACACACACACTTGCAGGATTCAAACCCCTACCTATGTTATGACACTTGAGACGGATGCATTCGCAGAGCCCACTATTCGCATTACTGGGAGGTTTCTCTTCTCCTGCTGTACTTATAGAATGCTGACATCATCGGTGTTTAGTAAGGGGAATGTGCATATTGTAGTGTGTTTTCCCAGTTGCCAAAAGGGACATTTCTCTCCCACAGACTTACACACACACCAACCCCACTCACACACACTGAGCATTTGTAGGATTCAAACCCCTACTTAGCTATGTTATGACGGATGCATTAGCAGAGCACACTATTCGCATTAATGAGAGGTTTCCCTTCTCCTGCTATACTTATAGAGTGCTGACATCATCGGTGTTTGAAAAGGGGAATGTGCATCCTGTAGTGTATTTTCCTAGTTGCCAAAAGGGACATTTCTCTCCCACAGACTTACACATACACAAACAGCACTCACTCACACACACACTGAGCATTTGTAGAATTCAAATCACTACCTAACTATGTTATGACACTTGTGACAGACGCATTAGCAGAGCACGTTATTCGCATTATTGGGAAGATTCTTTTCTCCTGCTTCACTTATAGGGTGCTGACATCATCGTTGTTTAGAAAGGGGAATGTGCATCCTGTGGGGAGGCAGACACCAAGCACACTCTGGCTAAGCTGTCATTCCCTAAGGCAAACAGCCTAGTGTTGACCTCTACACCCATATGTTTAATTGTCAAATGCACATTATTTGTTGCTGATAGACTGTTTGCACATCTTTATTGCCATAGCATTCCCTGTTTGCATGAAAAACTTGTGTATCTGTGGAAGTTGTTTGCATATGGGAGGGGTGAGCCACATTGGCAATGTGGGTGTCACATAACAGGTTACTGTCCACTTGTGTCCCTAGGCCCTGGTTACTCCTTCCATACATAATGGTTTACCACCTATGTGGTAATTTGTTGTACCTTGTTTGGTATTTGGTGGGACATTCATACTGTCCAGTGTCTTCAGGACGGCTGGGTGGGGTTCCTGTGTGTGAGAGTGTGGTCTGTAGCATGCTACAGACTGTACAGCAGTCTTGCCTACAGTTAGTTGCACATGGGTGGACTCCAATGCCTTGTGCATTGTCAGTTACCTGGACATGTGGGTGTCTGTGGTGAATATGGATACTCACCCTCCTTTTATGTTTTGTTCCAGGTTTTGGGGCCATGACACATGATACGTGGTATAACCTGGTAGTGCTGGTGTGCTGTCAGGTGGCTTGCAGCAGGTTTCTGTCACTGCACAGACATCGATGTTCTCCATACTGGGGATGGCCTTGGGAGCATGCATATTGGGGTTTACACATCTGGCATTGGTCAGCATTACCCTTATGTTTCTTTCCACGTATGTTTTCTAGGGAGGTGGGTCAGTCTTTTCAGCCTTGCCTACAAAAGGCTCTATGGAGGTGGCAAAGGCCTTATCCAATATTCAGACGCCCAGGGGTAACAGGTGCAAGCCCTCCCAAGAACTGCTGCGTGGCTTGTCAAGCATGACATCCCAAGCAGACAGACATTGGATCCCCTTGGAATGACTCCAGTAAGTGTGCCACTTGGTATGACTGATCATTCCGTGTTTGTACTGTGGCATTATTCTTGGTAAGGGTAGGATGCTGCAAACGGTGAGTGTCATACCGGCCTGGACTACATAATCAGAGAGCTCATCTATGTCTCTTTTCATGTAGTCTAGGGAGGTACATCTCAGGCCATTCACACCAGCATGGACTATGACTGCATCATATTTCTACTTACTTTGGTGTGACCTGCATACTTCTGTTATGTGGCGTATTGTGGCAGCCTACAGGCAGCTTACTGTACCCTTTCCCTTGTTCAGTCTGGTGTGCAGGACAGCAGTGTGTCTGACTATGGAGTCACCTATTACAACTGTATCAGGCATGTTGTTTCTCCTTCTGGCCTGTGACTGTTTGGCACACCAGCTTTGTGTACTATGTGTTGCTTGTGCTGTTTGGAGGTTGTTTATTTGGGTGTCTGCTTTAGAGGCCTCTGTTGGTGTGCTGTGTTTGTAATTTGTGCCTCCGGGAATGTTTTTCTGTGTTTATGTGTTTGGTTTGCAGTTGTGATAGGTCTATGTGGGACTGTGTTTGTGGTGTGTGTGGTTACCTTCTCCTCCTGACTAGTTTTGGGAGTACTGAGTTGAGGAAGCTCAGCCTCCAGTTTGGATAGATGGTTGCATCTCTCACATATATTTGTATTTCTTGGGTGGAGTTGGGGGTTGTCTGTGTACTTGGGGCAGGTGTAACATTGCCTCAGGATTCACAGATTCAACTTGTTGTGGCTGGCCTTAGTGGATTGTATGTGTGGACAGATTTTATTGCCATACTACTGATCAGTGATTACTTCATTGTTTATGTTTGCTGTATCATGTAGTAGCTTCCTCATTCTCTTGCATGGTTTGGTTATGGCTAGTGTCCACCATGCCAGATTCCTGCGTGTATGGCATTGTGTCTTGTTTTAATTTAGGATTGCATAATCCAAGCATTCCTGGCAGTGTTCATGGAATGGCTGTATCACAGGTTCTGAGGTGTGGCCCATATTTTGCACCTGCACAGGACCTTTAATGGATTCCATATCAGTTTGGAGGAGTGCAAATATTGCTTAACACATGTTTTCCACTGTGGCTTTCTGGCCAGGGACTGTGGTCAGGATTTGTATATCCAGTGTCATTACTCTATGGTCTGGTTTTACCAGTGAGCAATACACTTCTCATCTTGCCATCCAGTACCCATGTTGCTGATTATCACATCCAGTATGCTTACCCCTCTTGTGGGAGTGGTACGTTGTTCCTGGGCCTTTTGGTTTATGGATTCTATGAACTTTTGTCCTACACTGTTGGAGCTAGTATAATGCTCCCAGTCTATGTCTGGGTATTTTCAGTCACCCAATATAATGTGGTTTGGAGGACTTGATATATTCATGTATTCCAGCATAGGCCAGGTGCAGTTCCTGGTGTTGGGACAGTAGTCTGTAGCAGGCTATAAACTGGGGGCAGTTTTAGCCACTGTTACTTGACCATGGCTAGTCCATCCTGCTTTTGTTGTGGTACCAACATGGGGGTGTGGTTATCCTTGACAATTCTTGCTAGTCACCCTCCTTTTGTAGCTTGTTCCATGTTTTGAGGCTGTACAGCACAGTATGAGGTGTAACCTGGTAGTGTTAGGGTGCTGTTGTGAGCCTTGGCTCAGTTTTCTGTTACAGCGCAGATATCAACATTCTCCATACTGGGTGAGTTTAGACTGCATGCATCTTGCTGTTTCGACTTATCCCTTATCTTATTCTTATCCCTTCTGATACCTATGGAGATAGGTTTGTGTTTTGAGCCTTACCTATTCAGGGCACACTGTGGCTAACAACAGCCTTTTCCAGTATCCATACGGCCTGCACTGATAGGTGCATGCCAGTCCTAGCAGGTGGTGCATCATGTTATGCTCAGCATGTCATCCCAGACTGGCACACATTGGATCCCCTTTGACTAACTGCAATACTTCAGTCAATTATTGCACTTGATCATCTCATTGTCATGTTGTGGCATGATGCTTGGTGAGGGTAGGATGTTAGTCAGGGTCCTCAGGTGTGCATATAGTACATGGTGTTACATTACTTAACACATAGCATTCATGCCTCAGGTGGTGCTGCAGGGCTGCCTCTGTCGGATGCGCATATTACACTTCCCTGTACATGTTTGAGAGGAGGTTGTGTCATGTTAGGCATCCCTGTTACTATATGAGTGAGTCAGAGAGGGGTATCACTCCCAGGGTTCCTACTGAGCCAGTGTATGTGCTATGCGTTGCCTCTTTGCCAAGGCCAGGGCTTACTGGGCACGCCTCCTTCTGCCTGCTGGGGCAGGCTCAGGTTGTTCCTCCTCCAAGTCACGCTGTGCCTGTGATGGCCTTGACAATGGTGGGGGGCTGTTTGGCCCAGCCCTATGCTGGTCCTGCTGCAGCTGTTTTCGCAAGATCATATTATGTAGCATAGCACATACCATGACAATTTGGGTACATGTAGTTGGTGTGTACTGCAAGGCTCCACCAGATGTGTCCAGACACCGGAACCGTGACTTGAGCAGCCCAAACACACACTCTATTACATTACGTGTTTGTGCGTGTGCCTCATTATGGCGTTCCTGTTCAGGTGTGTGTGCGTTTCTGATGGGTGTCATCAGCCACGGCTCCAGTGCATAACCTGCATCCCCCACTAGGTGTCCATGCTGGATGTCCCCATTGGCAAATGTCTGGTACAGCTGCATCAAATGCCAGATGTGGGAATCATGGTAGCTCCCAGGACAGCCAGCACACACATTCATTATTATGCCCTGGGCATCACACACGACCTGGCAGTTGATGGAGGGGAAGCCCTTGCGGTTGATGTATGCCCTACCCCGCTCACCGGCTGGTGCTTTGATGCGTATGTGCGTGCAGTCTATTGCACCCACTACCTCAGGGTATTCCACTATTTGCTGGAAGAGACGCATATTGCTGGCCAATACCTCACGGGCATTGGGGAAATATACATGATCACCGACATGTGCTGACATGGCATCCAGGTACTGGTGCAGTACCCTGGAGGCTGATGCCTTTGATATCCCCATCATATCACCAGTTGGTCTCTGGAAGGTACCTGTTGCTAGTATTCTTAGGCCAACACATACCTTGGTTTCCACTGGGATGGGTTCCCCTCTGTTAGTTCTGTGTGTGAGGCGTGGCCTGCACAGCTCCACTATTTGCTGCAGGAGTTCTCTGTCCACTCTATAGCGCTCTACTATCTCCAGCTCATGTAACCCGTGGTAGGTGACCCTGGGCCTGTACACTCTTCTCCGTCTCCTCACTGTGGGTTGTCTGGCACCATCTGCATTGTCACCACCCTCAGCAAGTCGCCTATGTCTCATTATGACAGCTATGGCAGCCCCTAACATTTCTGCTCTGAGTTCAGCTTTTTCAGTTTTCACTTCTGATAACTTAACTCCTGTCGTGCAGTGTCTCTTGAGAGAAACATCCTGCACTGCTGTTTGCAGAGTTTTAAGTGCTGGGCTGGGCTACTATTCTGCCTGTGTAATTGCCTGCATCTAATTGTTTTCACCTGCTAGCTCCAGCAGTACTCCCTGCTAGCTTCCTACTAAATCTGTTGCTTCCTTTTTCCTTTCTGTTTCCTCAGGGTGGAGCCGTGTGTAAACCGGCAGAAACACGCTCACAGTGGCTTATATGCGTGCACACATACTTACACGAATCAGAATCTGCTTATTCAGATTAAAACGCGTGCACACCCGCGCAAACAGTGTTAAACATCTCCCAACACGGTCCCACATGCTCAGTCTGCCTTACACGTGCGCACACTGCCTTACTCGCGCTTCATGGCACGCACACGTGCGCATACACATCCAGCAAGAAACTTTGGTGTAGGCAACAGTGTACACCTTCCACTTCTTGACTTTCTCATGCTTAGTTAGTGGCACACCTCTTTCCATGATATCTGTCTGACATCTGTCATGTAACTGACCTCCAATGAACTGCATTTCTTTCTACCATTCCCCCTGTGATGTCACCTATCTCCTACTCTGTTCCTCCCCCTTCTGTAACTCTCACACTACTCAGACTGTGCTCATTTGCTAAGTGACAGTGGAATTCAGTATCCTTACACTCATTTGCATCAGATTGCCTACTAATGCTTAGTTACATGTCTTAGCCTCAGCTTCCCCCCTTAGCAACCACTACACGGTGGCCATGTTGGTTTTGGTCTGCTGGTCCCTGCATTGACATTCCATGTATTGCATAAAACCTACATTTGTAAGTTTAAAACCTTCGTTTTTATGTTTTATACAGCGCAGCCCGTTTAAATTATATTTTTAATATATTTGCATCAGGTTACTTTGCCAATGGCCACATATTTGGCCATTGGTATGCTGCCTGACACATATGCACGCTTTATTTGGAGCTGACATGGCTCCATTAGAGCTTTTTGAGAAACGTACTCAGTTGTCAACTGAGTACATTTCTGCAGCTAAAACGGCTCTTACACGGGCTGTTCTGGGCTTCCTGGATCGCTAATCATCCTCATTTGCATGCTATTCGGCTGCAAGTGAGGTGATTAGCTTATCCAAGCCCACTCCGTAAGAGCCGTTTAGCTTGTCTCTTACACGGTGTTTGGGCTGTTCCTGGATCGCAAGGCTGCATGGAGTCTTACACTACTCTTAGACTCCGTGCAAGCCTTCGTGAATCCTGCCCATGGATATATATATATATATATATATATATATATATGTATATAGATATGGAGATACATATATATATATATAGATATAAATATATATATATATAGATATATATAAATATATATATATATATATATATATATATATATATATATATATATATATATAGATATGGATATATATATATATATATATATATATATATATATATATATATATATATATCCATATCTATATATATATCCATATCTATATATATATATATATATATATATGTATGGGTCTACTTGAAAACACCGACACGCAAAACACCGACGACTTGAACACCGAGACTGAAAGATCGACAACTGAGATGACCGACAGTTTAAAAGCCCGACGCTGAGAACACCGACATGTTAAGGTAAGTGTGCGATAGTTACAGACTTTAGGGTTAGAGGCAGGTTAAGTGAGCTAGGGTTAGGGTGTGGGTAAGATAAGTGTGCGATAGTGACAAACTTTAGGGTTGGGGCGGGTTAAGTGAGTTAGGGTTAGGGCGCGGGTTAGGTGAGTGTGTGATAGTGACGGACCTTAGGGTTTGGGTTAAGGTTAGTGCATAGATATTTGTGTACGTAAGGTTTAGTGTAAGTTTTTTGTTGTGCTTGTGTTGTATGTGTGTTTTTCGGAAAAGGTATTTGTTTTGTTTTGTTGATTGTCGGGATTGTGGATTGTCGGGCATGTAAAGTTTCGTGGTTTTAAACTGTCGGTCATCTCAGTTGTCGATCTTCCGGTCTCGGTGTTTTGCCTGTCGGTGTTTTTAAGTATATATATATATATATATATATATATATATATATATGTATATATATATGTATATATATATATATATATATATATATATATATACATATATACATATACGTTTATATGTATATATATATATATATATATTTATGTGTGTGTGTGTGTATACATATTTATATTTATATATATATATATATATATATATATATATATATATATATATATATATGCGATGCACACTAGTCATCTAGGCTGTATTGATAATAATTACACAAACTCCACTCCACACACCTTCAGATAGAAACAACTCTGATCCAAAACAATACCAAAACAGCAAAATCTTCAGAAGTCAGGAATCGAAAAACAGGAACCAAAGTCAAATCCAAAAGCAAACTCTTTATTCTCCAGCGCCTCGGTGTAACCACCTTTCAAGAGTATACATTCTCACTGAAAGAATGGATATACATATATATATATATATATATATATATATATATATATATATATATATATATATATATATATATATATACTCATAACAATTAATTAAACAATTATGTTCAAAAAAGTTTTAAAGCAGACACCTCCAGTTTATTTCATTATTCAGTCCACAGGGTGTCATTGTATTGTATTTCAAAATAAATATACTTTCCTTATATTGTAAGTTATATTTCAAAGCATTTTCATCATTACAAAGACATTTCACACTTTTTAAAACTGTTCCTGTTAAAAATGAAGCATCACTATTATGATAAACACTAAAATGTGTGGCAATAAATTTATTTTCCCTTTTATGTCTTATGTCTCTAATGTGCTCACCTAACCTAATACGAAACTCTCTTTTAGTTTCACCTATATAATATAATCCACAGGGACAGTGTAAAGCATACACAACTCCCTTACTTCTACAGGTAAAACTATCTCTTACTGTGAACCTAATGTTGTTAATATAATTAAATGTTCTAACTATATTCCTACAAACACTGCATCTACTGCAACATCTTGTACCAAATTCACTTAGTGGTCTTGGTAAACAAAATGTTGGCATTACAAATTTACCATGTACCACCATATCTTTCAAATTTCTTCCCTTTTTATAGGAGAATAAAGGTTTTTATGGCAAAATGTGCATCGACACCTTGGGCCAAATTCAGGAAGCCTCCGTGTAAGAGTTATAACTCTTACACGGAGGCTGCAGTTAAACGGTGTGATGTCAGCATGTCATGCATATACATGAGGTGCATGAGGCATGCTGAATCACACTGTAAGTCTTACACGGTCCGTGTAAGACAGTAGGGGGCGTGTCCGTAGGCTAAGCCCTGCAAGCGGACATGCCCCCGGAAGTCTAGAATGGCAGAAAGTAAACACCCACGAGAGAGGCCATGGAAATGTGAATAAACACACCACACAACACATGCCCCCACAGACCAGCAATGTAAAATGTAAAAAGTGAACAGATGTTATAAAATGTAAAATGAAAATTTTTTTATTTTTTTTTAAAACCCCATAAATGTTTGCTAATGCGTGCGCTCTGTGCCCAGGTGTGCTACTAGCGCAACTGCAGTTAGCAATCAGTGGAAAAGGATATAAGAACTAAATATGCAAAACAAGCCAAGCAGTAATAGCATAGCGGTAGAGTTTTCGGCTTAAGAGCAGGCAGGCAAGGTTCAAGCCCAGACAGCATTCTTTTTTTTTTGTAAATAAGCACTAAAAAGGCCCCTGACAGTATTGTACAAATGTAAAAGTATTTCCTTTTGTAAAATGGAATGAAATGGATCATATATTTTCAAGTAATACAATAATAAAATTATTTAGAAATGTACTGATAGCTAAGCTGCTGTCAAACAAGGTGAGACAGAGTGCCCGTAGCTGAGTAGTGTTTCAAAGGCTGCAAATTGCTTGCCCGTAGCTAAGCACTGGTTTAAAAGGCTCAAACTGTGTGCAACTAGCTGTGCTTAGCTTAACATGCGTGTTACTAGCCAATTAAGGTTTAACCCAGCACACACCGTTTGCTGAGGTGCTTGCACCACAAGCTAACCGGGCAACGCAGCAAGCTGTATCAAAAGTACCTTTACACAGACACACCCCTCAGCCTGTCTAGACAGTCATAAAATTTAAATATCAGTGGTCAGATTCGAACCCAGGATACCATGCACTAGAGTCAAGGTACTAAACCACTAAGCCACGACAGCAGTATTTAGAAATGCAGAAATAGCATATATATAGGATGTAATCCAAAATGGAGCATGATAAAGCAGTTTCTGTGAAGTTGATACAATTCCAAAATGGCCAATCATAGAAATGTGCGGGAAAATCGGCATATATAAGCCCCATAGGCGGGAATACACAGCATAAACAATTGTAGAATAGACCTGCAGGCAGAATGAGTGGAGTAGGGGAGGGACGTTGCTTTCGAGCACAGCGGTGGGGCGTTGAGGAGTCCAGATACATGGTCTGACTCCTAGTTCATCATCATGAGGCCCAACTCATGCAGGGCCAGGTCTCATGGGGAGCATACAGGGCGGAGGCATGGGACCAGTTGACTCATGATCTCACCAGTGCTACTGGGGTTCCACGTACCGGTGAGCAGGTCCGTCACCACCATGCGGACCTGAAGCGACGCAAACAAGACCAGTTGACCCAATGGATCCAGGAGGCCCGGGATATGCCCAACGCCCCACTACTGAGTAAGTTACATTTTACTTATGTATGTAAGGAATTCAACTAGCTGATACCATGGAGATGTGTATTCCAATATTACTTGTTTTGTATTACAGCTGCAGGTGTCCGCTCTGCGAATCGCAGGGCACATGACAGCAGGCTGGTGCGGCTGCGCCACCATGCAGGTTAGTAACCCCACCTAGTACTTGTAAATAAATATTATAGTGTAGCACTTAGCAGAACACTGCAGTGTATTCATTAAAAGTAATTGAATGTGCAAGCAACAAGTGAAAGTGTGCAGGTATGGCTGCATCAAGTTCATCAGTATGTAAGTGAAACTGGAAATATAATTGATAGAAATAAATAGTTCTGTAATACAGATGTCCCACCATTAATTAAATGTAGTATAACCTGCAGTAGTCTTAAGAGTAAGAGTACAGCTTCAGAAGCTGAGTTAATCACATGTGAGATATATCCCCTGTTGAAATGCTGAATCATGACAGAAGTGAGGCTGCTGGAAAGTGTTTGAATCACCACAGGTCTAATATGTGAACAAAGCCTAGAAGTACCAACCTGAGCTGTGAAATAGCAGGATGTGTGAGAGTGACAGAAAGGGTCATGTATCAATAAATAAAGTAGTAATAACTCCTGAATATATAAGCCTCAGTGTGGTTCTACAGAACTAAATGCATGTGGGAATTAAAAATTAACATCCCAAAATGATTTCAGTGTGTCTGAATCTTGAATGTTTAAGCCAAAATCTGTATATGGTGATCACAGTCAACAATTTTCAGATAGAATGAATGATTGTCTGACATACTAAACATCCATAGTTGTCCCCTGCCCTGTCATCAAAATGTAGCAGGATGATGTATCTGATCAAATTCAAAATAACTAGGATAGTGATGTATCTGTAACAGGTCTAGCATGACAGTCAATTAAAAATCATTTGAAAACTATCATCCACAAGTTAATTGTGTTTCTATTACAAATGTATATCAATGTATAATTTATGAATGTGTCAACATTTTCTTTCTCCACCCCACCCTATAATTGCAAATTAAAAAACTCACTAAATATTGGTATGTGAAAATTTCATTAACCATGGACATTTGTCCTGTTGTTTCAAAAATATATGCATGTCTGTTGTTGCATGTGCCCTGTTCATACCTGCAAACCTGATGGCCTGTTGCCATTAATCAACCCTGCATGGTGTTTGATTGTGTATTTCTGTTCAAATAATGCATGTGATATTGATATGCCTGTTGTTCAATGGTGTTAATATCTGGGTGTTTGTTTAATGGGAATACCAATGCATGCTGTTACAACTAATTTGAATGGAATAATATGCTACTAACCCAAACTAACATAACATACTCACAAACCTAGAACGCTTGGGAAGGCGGGTCCCAACGGACCCACCTCTCCCACCTCATCTGGCGATTGCACCTGGCACTAGTGCCCAGGCCGGACCCTCCTCCGGTGGCCCTGTGCCACCTTCGGGTGGAAGCGCTGCAGGGGATGGGGCCTGTCCCCCCTCTGCAAGCGTGGCCGGAGGAGCCCGTGCACTCACCCTCCAAGGTGTCTGGTCTGTGGTGCAAAGGGAGATTCAAGACTCTGTTCTTGGGCCCCTACGCCAGCTTGAGGCCCAGGTGGCACAGCTTACGGGCATGCCCGTTTTCCCACCTGCACAGCCCCCAGCACAGCCACGTCCTGGGCTGTGAAGGAACAGTGGCAACTGCCTATGGGTGGGGATATCAGTTCCACTGTTGCCATCTGTGGGCTCATGTGCCCTGGATATCCCAACCTCCATCCCCGTCAATTGTGTAACCCCCCCACATGTGTCATACACTGCCCCTGTATGCGTCTTGTCTGTTAACCTACCCAACCTACCTCCCCAGCTATACCGACTACCTTCACCTGACATACCACTCTTACCTGAAAAAAAAAAAAGGGCACTCTGTACCCACAAAAAAATTATGCCCCATACATAGCTGTCCATGTTGCACACATGTCCGCTGGACATTGAAACTGTTAATTGCAATTGGCTGTACAACAGGTATTAATGTTGTCCTGACACCTCTCTCAGGGGTGGAAGGTTTCAAATGTCACACCAAATTACATACAAATGCACAGCTGTTGCTGAGAAAGACATGGGCAGCTATGGGCCTCACCTACATCCCTCCTGCAAATCCCAAGCTTGTTTCCCTACTGTTGTACCCTCTTTGTGACCCCTTTTTCACCACTTTCCTGTCACCCCTTTTTCTTTTCTTTCAAAGAAAATAGCGCAGGTGTGCGCGTGTGTTAGCGGAGCTCACCGCCAGTGCAAGATGTGAGCTCTGCAAACGAAGCAGACCTGGTTTTAAGTGCTTAAAAGTGCCTTTGGCACTTTTGATTGACAGGTCCTGTACTCATTTTGAAAGAAAAATAAATTCCCACTGTCAGTCTCAAACCCAGGACCTTGGTAACACTAGTCTGTATGACCTACCACTAAGCCATGACTCTCATACAAGAGCATAGTGCCAAAATAAATATAACATGTAATAGTAGGAATGAATATAAAGGCAATATAGGATGTGTACTACCCAAAGCATGTCAGGTAGATTTTTAATGTCCGAATTACTGGATTCCCATACTAGTTTAGTGTTAACAGAAACAGCCCTGCTAAATGTTAGCTTGTACATAATAATGTAAGGTAATGTACATATATGAAAGTATGTATATGTACACATATATATATATATATATATATATATATATATATATATATATATATATATATATATTAATACATATGAAATATAGTGGTAGGTGTCAGTATTCATACACACTCACTACAGGAAACAGTGAAGATAAATGCAGCAACCAGAATCTACAACACTGCCTGACTCCTGTGAGACTTACTAACCCTTTTAACTGCTTAAAGGTGCCTTCAGCACTTTGATTGACAGGCCCTGTACTCAATTTGAAAGCAAAATAAAAGCATACTATTAGGCCCTACCACAAGACCATTGTAACGCTAGTCTGTATGACCTACCACTAAGCCATGACTCTCATACAGGAATATAGTGCTAAAATAAGTATAACATGTAATAGTAGGAATGAAGATAAAGGCAATATAGGATGTGTACTACCCAAAGCATGTCAGGTAGACTCTTACTGTCCTAATTACTGGATTCCCATACTAGTTTAGTGTTAACAGAAACAGCCCTGCTAATTGTTAGCTTGTACATAATAATGTAAGGTAATGTACATATATGAAAGTATGTATATGTACACACACACACACACACACACATATATATATATATATATATATATATATATATATATATATATATATATATATTAATACATATGGAAATATAGTTGTAGGTGTCAGTATGCATACACACTCACTACAGGGAATAGGTGAGAGAAATGCAGCAACCTGAATTTACAACACAGCATGAATCATGAGAGACTTACTAACCTTCACACTCACAGAACACTGTCGACAGCATACCAGCATGGTCCACGCCCTTACAATCTGAAAGGACAACGCCTATCTCACATACCCTTTTATAGCACTGTCCTGAAATCACAGTGAGACATGCAATCAGTCCACAACTGGTTGCATGCAATTAGCAAATGCTGCCTTACAATTGGTGCAGAGGCCATCACATGGACCTATGCAGATACCTACAAAAGCATCCAGTACTAACACTCCACACATGCAATACATTCATTGCACCAAACCGATGGAGAAAGAGAAAGAGAGAGAGACAGAGAGAGAGAGAGACAGAGAGAGAAAAAGAAAGAAAGAAATAAAAGCAGTGATAAAAAAAAGAAAACTGCATCATCACAGCAACAAAACCAGCAGCAGCAGCAGCAAACAGCAAATAGCACCAGTGACACAGCAACAGCTGACACAAACACAGGTAATGCAAAGTAGCAGGTTAATACTGTGTTTACTGTGAAACCTCCAAATGTATCATAGTTCACTATCTATAGGTATGTCCATGAGATAGGTTGTGTGTACATAGTCCTGATATATATACATATGTAATATTGCTGTACATGTCTTCCATACGTAAAACTTCCATAGCTTAGAACACAGGGCCAGTTATGCATATGATGCAGTAGTTCCCAGGGTCAGTAGAGGTTCCTCCTCATTGGTGTGGGACCACTGTGTATGTATGGCACCGTTCAAGTACATATCCTGTAGTATGGCCAGGGTTTAATATCAGTCTGTAATGTAGTGTATCACATCCAGGGATACCATTTTGTAACAGTGATGCTGTGTGTTCTGCAATGTTGAGGGTGGCCCTCACCTGGACATGTGAGATGATAGGGAGGTTACATTTATCTGTGATAACTAATTCCACTTGTGTAGGAGAATGGGGGGGGGATGCCTGCACCTAAACTGGCTGCAACAATGTTGCCAATATCTGTGCATTTGATGAATGTGAAGCATCTTACCACTGCTGACCACAGATGCCTTGCCTTCATGTGAATCTGCTCTGTGCTGCAGTAGCCTCCTGCTATTGTTATACAATGTACCTGTATCTGTAGTCCACTGGACAGGATAAATAAGTGGTGTGCATACGGTCTGGATTAGATATGTGTGTGCACATTACATGCACTATGTGGGATGTCTGTGGTAAGCTTTTGCAAAGGGGCCAGCAGTGTGTGTTGTGGCTTCCTCTGTCCCAGTGGGCTGCATGGATAGCATCACAGTCCTAACTAGTGAATAACTGTGTAATTACACACATACATAGCAAGGTAGTGTACTGTGCTTGTGGTGTTGTTGGGATATGTATATCCAGGTTGAGTAATGTGTGTCCACATCACAGTGTTGGATGGCAACACACATACAGTATGTTGGGATGAACACCCAGAGTGTTTCAAAAGTGTTGCCTGTGCAGAAATATCTGGCCATTACCTGAGCATCCCCCACAACACACACACATGCAACATATGGCAGAAGTAGTATAGCAGTACACATAGGTTCATAGGTTCATACTAGGCTATCTGCCCTAGGGCATTGATAAGCCTAGCCAGAATGTATTTGTCTTTTGCCACCCAATTAAAATTTATTTTGCTATGTCCTTTTCCGAGGTTAGTATACTGTGCCTCTGTCTAACAGTGACATAGAAGTGATACCCGGGGTACAACTATGATGGGACATACAACAGCTGCTCCACAACCAGATGTCCATGGGCCAGGGCGATGGTGTGCGTTTGTGGTGTCGACGTGGCTGTATGCCAGCAACAGCACCAGCTGGCAGTCGCCGCAGACAACAACAGGCCCACTCACGCACCTCAAGTGCCAGCAGCAGCCCCAGCAATGCTGGGTTAGTGCTGTCATCAGGATGCCCCAGGAGACCACATGCACGTGGCTCTGGACAGTCCCAACAGGGAACTGTGTCCAGTCAACACACACCCGCTTCCGATGACAGTACCCAGTGTGGGTTAGTACCGGATACGGTCCGTAGCACCCCTGCCAGGCACAGGTACCGTGTCCGTGCCCACAAACACTGATCTGGATGACCTGACAGGTGCAGTCTGTGGCTGTCCACAAAACCCTGTACATGGCAGCCATTATGTGGGACTGTGTGTGTGCTTACACACATGCAGAAATTTAACACCTAGGGCAAACACATACACACACACACACACACACACACACACACACACACACACACACACTGCACCAACACTGGTCCACCCTGTACTGCTGCCCCTCACAAACACACATACACACACATGTCAATTGGTGGTACCAGTGGCTGGCTTGGGCATACCTAACCCACACCCTGTGCATATGATGACACTGTGCCACCTCCTGCATAATACAACATCAGTGCAGGAAAAGGTAAACACGTTGTTGATGCACAGGGTGACTACATAGATGTGTATAAGTAGTAACATGTTGGTAACTGTTCCACTATGATTGTGTGTATATCCCAGCATTCCTGCTGCAGTAACTGTATGAATGTCCTGAATTATCTGCACCCATACTACTTACCAAAGTGTACCAGCTGCACACCATCACATGCTACCATTGACTATGGGAATGTGCATCATGTGCTGTATTGTAGATTCAGCTATATGTATCTGTTCTGTCACACATGCATTTACACACACCCTGCTACCCCCACACATGCACACGCTCACCTGCCATTTCCATTATTTATTACCCTACATGAGTAGCAGTCGACACATGACAGGTACACATTTGAAAAGTGCACTATTTGGATTACTACCGATTTCCTCTTCTCTACCTGTACTCACAGGGTGCAGGCAACCTCATTAGTTTAAAAGTGTAATGTGCATCAGGTGCTGTGGTTCCCTGATTGCCACATCCAACATGTTTTCCATACGGAAATGCACACACAGAAACATCCCACACACTTGCCACATTCAGGTTTCAAAACACTATCTAGGTATGTTCTGGTACATGTGCGTGTTACAGTAGCATGTAGCACTATACTGAGTACTGGCAGTTGTCTGTTGTCATGTTGTTTGTATAGGGTGCTGTCAACATCACTGTTTGTTAAGGGAAATGTGCACCCTGCAGTGCGTAGCCCCATTTGGCAAAAGCCACATCTCACCCCCAGCATTGTGCACACACACTAACCCCACTCACACTAAAACACATACTTTCCATTTGCAAGATTCAAGCCCCTACCCAACTGTGTTATAACACTAGAGACAGACACATTAGCAGAGTGCGCTATTTGCATTAGTGGAAGAAATTCTTTCTAATGCTGTACTTAGAGGGTGCTGACATCATCTGTGTTTAGGAAGAGGGATGTGCACCCTGTAGTGTGTTCTCCCAGTTGGCAAAAGGCACTTTTCCCTCACAGCATTATGCACACACACAAACCCCACTCACACTAACTCACATACATTCCTTTTGCAGGATTCAAACCCCTACCTAACTATGTTATGACACTAGAAACAGATGCATTAGCAGAGCGCGCTATACGAATTACTGGGGAGTTTTAATTCAGGTAATATAGTTACAGAGTGCTGACATCATCAGTGTTTCAAAAGGGGAATCTGCATCCTGTAGTCTGCTTTCACAGTTGCTAATAGGAGGATTTCCCGCACACACATAGATATGTTTGAGGTTTGCATATGTGGGGGATCCAGTACTCCAGTGTGATTAGTATATGGTTCGATTGCAACAATGAGGGATATACTTCAAGTGGTGAGCATTTTGTACTCATGTTTGTGATGATCAGGTCTAGTATATTTCCCCCTCTTGTGGGAATGTTGAGTACTTGTTCCATAGCTAAAGAGTTTCTGAACTATGGGAACCCTAGAGCTTGGGTATTGTGGCTTGAGTAATGTTCACAGTCTATGTTTGGGTAGTTGAAGTCACCCAGTATGATGGTGTTTGCAGAGAAATCTATACTCTCCCGTGTCGTCATGAAGGCTGTGTGGGATTCCTGAGTTTGAGAGGGTGATGTAAGAGCTCCTCTGTGTCTCTTTCCATGTGGTCCAGGGACGTAGGTCTCAGGTTGTTCACACCAGCATGGACAATGACTGCCTCATACTTGTACTTGCTGTGGAGTGACCTGAGTGCTTGTGTTATGTGGCACATTCTATCACCCGACAGGTAGCTAAATGTGACCCTCACCTTGCTCAGTCTGGAGAGTGGGACGTCAGTGTGTCTGACTATGGCATCACCTATTATAGGTGTGTCACACATTGTGTTTTGCCTTATGGGCTGTGCCTGTTAAGAACACTGACTTTGTGAGGTCTGTGTTGCTTGTGATATGTGTTCATGTGGGATGCAGCATGTCTGGCCATGTCATTTCTGTCCGTGGTCTGGTAAGTATCACCTTTGGTGACATAGGTATTCATATGTCAGCTGGTGAGCATTTGCAGTGTTACCTACTGAAAGCGGTACAGCTTGTTTGTTGTACAATGGACTACATGCAACTCTGCTTACAGTAGCTATGTTTGCATGCATGTTTCCTTGCAGTTACCCTGGAATACTGATCCGACCTGCCATGCAGAGTTACACAGCTTCTGTGGACTCCTAGTGACATCTGCATAGCTTACTATATGTATGTTCATGTCTCACTTGACAGAATGTCACTGTTTCTCCTGTTCACATGTACGTTGCCTGTGACACTTTGCATATGACTTACCTGGCATCTGTCCACGTGAGCAGTCATATATGCCACTGCAGGACTCTAAACCTGATGATGCACACACTCAAAACATTCATCAGCATGGAGAACATTGCTATCTGTGCAGTAACAAATACCGGATTCAGGGCTACCAACAGCACCCCAGCACTACCAAGTTATACCTCATACCATGCTTTTCATGCCCAAAACTTGCACAAAACCACAAAAGGAGGGGGTGTATTGATATTCATCCAAGATACCCACACCTCCAGGTTGGTGGCAAAGCACCAAACATCAGACACTGTCCATATGCAAGTAACAATGGGTAAAACTGCCTTCCACGTTATAGCCTGCTACAGACCACCCTCACAAACACAAGAACCACACTTGGCCTTCCTGAAAACTGTTGGAAATATGTAGGTCTGTCCATACACCATTATATTGGGTGAGTTAAACAACCCAAACATAGACTGGGAGCATGACTGTAGCTCCAACACCCTAGCCCAAAGATTACTAGAAGTTATATACCAAAATGCTATGGAACAACTTGTTACCACTCACACAAGAGGGGAAAACATACTGAACCTGATCATCACCAACATGGGGACTCTATGCTCCAGACCAGAAGTGTATCCCTCACAGGTAAGATCAGACCAGAAACTAATCTCACTGGATATTCACATCCCAAGGCCACCCCCTGCACAGAAGAATACAGTCAACAACTCATGTAAAGCATGTTCACACTCCTCATAAATGATGTGGAAACCTTCAAAGCCCCCAGGCCTGTTGAATATATGGACCAGACTGCAGATACCTGTATAAAGGCATTCTATGGACACCTTCAGGAATGCATGGATCATGCAATCCCAAATAAAAGCAAGACCCAATCCTCCAAAGGCAGACGTCCTGTGTGGTGGACACCAGCCATAAACAAACTATACAATAGAAGGATGAAGCTACTGAATGATACAACAAACTCCCAAAATGTGAAGGCATCACTGATGAGTATTTGAAGAAAACTACAGGCACTCATAAGATTGTCTAAGGCCATCTTTGAGAGAAGATTCCACAAGACGCTGAGGATAATCACAAGGCTTTCTTTAGTTATGTTAGGAACCTGGGTGGTAATTCCCAGTTATGCTCAGAGGTAGTCCAAGATGTCAAAAGAAATACCAAACACACAGACATTGCCAACATCCTAGTGGACAGGTTCACTGCTAACTTCTCCCCCCCCCCTCCACACCAAAAGGGCAAATATTTCTCCCAGCAGAGTGCTGCCCCTCCTGACATCTCAGATGCTCAGGTAAGAGCTGCCCTCTCCAAAGCAATAAACACTGCATCAATGGGACCAGACAGTGTCCCAGGCTGTGTCCTACATGAACTCCAAGAATAGCTACACCCAGACATAACACTGCTGTTCAATCCCAGCCTTACTACACGATATGTGGCCAAAGAGTGGCGTACAGCAACAGTGGTCCCTCTACATTTAGGTGGTGCCTTAACGGATCCTGGACACTATCGCCCCATAAGTCTGAATAGCTTGGTCTGCAAAGCTATGGCAAGGATCATCATGAACCTCATAAATATAGATATTGGGGACCTACAGACACTGCATCATACACAGTTTGGCTTTGTTAATGGCAGATCCTGCCTCTCAAACCTGTTTGATTTCTTTGAAACAGTCACCAAGGCCACTGTCAAGGTGGTCTACACAGCCTACCTGGACCTTGCATAAGCCTTTGATACAATACCCCACTTGTGCATTCTAGGGAAGCTCACCAGTGTACATATTAACCCCTATGTCACTGCATATATTGCACAGTGGCTCAAGGGCAGAACACACATGGTTAGAATTGCTGGAGCCATGTCAGCCTCAAAACCAGTTACAAGTGGTGTCCCACAAGGCTCAGCCCTGGGATCTGTCTTGTTCAGTATATATTTATCAGAGGTACAGGCCAACATGGAAGGACTGTGGCTGAGCAAGTCGCAGATGACTGCAAACTGGACGCCATAATCAACTCTCCAGCCAACACACGCATCCTCCAAAAGGGCCTGTTAGAAACAGACGACTTGTGCCACAGCCATGGCCTCAAGCTGAATGCCAAAAAGTGTATAGTCATCCCTTTGGCAAAAACAAAGTGACCACAAAGTACCACATATGTGTTAATCCATTAAGTACAGAATAAGGAATTATGGACCTTGGGGTACACAAGTTGATAGCATTCTCTCATTTGACAACCACATGGCCAAAGTGGTTAGAAAAACATTTTATATAGGCCACCTCATCATGAAGGGATTCACATGTAGATCAGGGGAGGACATTGTGCCTCTTTACTCATCCCTCATCATGCCCATAATTGACTACAATGCCCCTGTCGGCATGCACCTTACCAGACACCTGCAGCAACTGGAAAGACCACAAAAGTACCTCAACAAGAGGATCAAAGGGCTCAAACAGATGCCACATACTGACTGGTTAAAGAAACAGCAGCTCTACTCAGTGGCATACTGCCTCTTCATAGGCAATCTGTGCCTGACATATAAAGCCATGTCAAACCCTGACTTAATGGTCATGCTGCACCTCAGAATATCCAAATCCCATCAAGCTACACGCTGGAAAGACTTGAACCTCAGGAGTGATATACATAGGACATGCTGTAGGGACACATTCATAACTCAGAGGCTCCCTTCACTCTGGAATATTATCCCAATACAGGTTAGGCAGAGTCACTCAGTGACTGTCTTCAAGAGGAATATTAATGACTGGATGGGACATTGTAGGTTTACCCTGGGTATCACTTATGTGTCACTGTTAGACAGAGGCACAGTATACTAACCTTGGAAAAGGGCATAGCAAGATAGATTTACAATGCATGGTGAAAGCCACACACATTCTGGCTAGGTTTATAAATACCCTAGGGCAGATAGTCTAGTATGAACCTATGAACCTATGTATCTTGTTCACCATTGGCCCTATGTGCTGTTAATCACCAATGCAATCTCAATACTATGGTAGCATGTGCAAAGGTCAGTTGTCAGTCACCTCTATGGTACAGTTTTGGAATATGTGAGTCATGTAGTAATGTCACAGCTGCCACATGTACACAGTCAACCCTATCCCCTACCCATGGATGTACAACACATGTATGAGATGGAAACACATAGCCAAACTGTGGACTAAGCACTCTGAATCCAGTACTGGCATAACCTGTCAGGTGGCATGAAATACTACAGTGACTGCAATACCAGTCTGATGTAGACCTACACTGACAGCAATACAAGCACGGGAACACACCGGGCCATTAGTGGAGCCTAAGAATGGCATCCTGCCTGAGTGGCAGACACCTCTGCAGCTGGCACACAGGCATACGTTAGGCCTGAACACAGCACGCATAACACATAGCACACAAATCCTGTGTGCTAAACAAGCACAGTCTGTACAGCTATACAACACTCTTGCTGCAGTTGTGTTAGGTACTTTTATTGTCCGGTACAGTGAGGTCATGCTCACCAGGCTGGACAAGGTGAAGGTCACAGTGATATGCTCACGGGGCACTATGGTCCACCACATAACACAAGCATACAGGTTAGTCAGATGCATGGACACATATGACTCAGTCATTGTCCATGCCACTACAGCTGACATGTGATGTCCCTTACTGGAATACATGATAGGGAACATGGAAGGGCTCACTGAGCAAGTGGCACAGGCTGGTAGAACCCTGACCTTGGTTGGCATCATACCCTCACCAGGAATGGTTCTCAAAAGCAAACTTCACACTACTCAAGACTGGTGTGGTATCCTTCAAGGCCCCTGAGCCAGTGGAAACCACAACCCAAGCTGCGGAAGCCCTTACAAATGCCTTCTATGAACACTTCCAGGACTGCATGGATCAGGCAATCCCAAATAAAACCAGGACTCTTTCCACAAAGGGCAAATGTCCAGTCTGGTGGACCCCAGTCATTAACAAACTTTACAATAAGAGGAGAAAGCTATTACATGATAGAACAAAATCCATAAAAGGGAAGTCACCCCTGATCATATTAGTAAAAAAATACGAGCACTCATAAAATCAACTAAGGCCAATTTTGAGAGAAAAATTGCCATGGATTCAAAGGACAATCATAAGGCCTTTTTCAGCTATGTTAGGAACCTGGGTGGAAACTCCCAGATATGCTCAGAATTAGTCCAAAATGATACAAAAATCACTGAACCCACAGACATTGCCAACATACTGGCAGACAGGTTCAGTGCAAACTCACCCCCTCTCCCCTAAAGGAGAGATAACTATCCCAGCGGAGTGTAGCCTCCCAGACATCTAAAATGCAAAGGTGAAAGCTGCTCTCTATAAAGCTAAAAACACAGCATCAATGGGACTGGATGGTGTCCCCGGCTGTGTGCTACACGAGCTAAATGAGGAATTAAACCCGCATAAGGCAGCTGTTTAATCTCAGCCTTACCACAGGATATGTGCCCAAGGAGTGGCGTCACGGCAACTGTGGTCCCACTCCACAAAGGCGGTGCGTCACGGACCCTGGTAATTACCGCCCATAAGCTTAACAAGTCTAGTCTGCAAAGCTATGGAGAGGATCATAATGGAGCTCATAAACAAAGATATAGGGACTTGCAGACATTGGACCCGACCCAGTTTGGCCGTCAAGGGCAGATCATGCCTTTTGAACTTGGTCGACTTCTTGAAACAGTCACCAAGGCCATTGATGAGGGAAAGGCAGTCCATACAGCCTACCTTGACCTTGCAAAGGCTTTCGACACAATACCCACTTGGGTATTGTAGAAAAACTACCAGCTTAAATGTAAACCCATATGTCACAAGATGGGTTGCAAACTGGCTTAAGGACAGAACCCACAGGGTTAGAGTTGCTGGCGCTATGTCAGACTCCAAGCCGGTCACAAGTGGTGTCCCACAGGGCTCGGTCCTTGGCCCCCTATTGTTCGGCATTTACTTCTCAGAAGTACAGGCCAACATTGGAGGACTTTGGCTGACAAAGTTTGCAGACGACTGCAAACTGGGTGCCATAGTGGAAAGTGCATCGGACACGGATAGCCTTCAGAAGGGACTCACGGAAACAGATAGCTGGTGCCAGAGCCATGGCCTGAAGTTAAGCGCCAAAAATGTATAGTCATACCCTTCGGGAAAAACAAGGTAACCCCAAGCTACCATATAGGCGGCAATCCACTAAGCACAGAAGAGGTTATCAGGGACCTGGGGACCCAGGTTGACAGTGGCCTTTCTTTTGACACTCACACTGCTAAAGTGGTTAGAAAGACCTTCTACATTGCCCACCTGATCATGAAGGGATTCACATCCAGATCTAGTGAGGTCATTGTTCCCCTGTACTCTTCACTTATCAGACCAATGATCGAGTACAATGCCCCATTGGGATGTATCTCACCCGACATCTGCAGCAATTGGAGAGACCCCAAAAGTTCCTCACCAAAAGGATAAAGGGACTCCAAAATCTGTCATATGCTGCCAGATTGAAGAAACTCCAGCTCTATTCAGTCGCATACCGTCTGCTCAGAGTTGGCATGTGCCTGACATACAAGGCCATGTCCAACCCGGAATTAATGGACATGCTCCACCTCAAAAAATCCAAATCCACCAAAACCACTAGAGGAAGCGACTTAAACCTTAGCACGGATATAAAGAGACGTGCTGGAGGGATAGATTTATCACTCAGAGACTCCCTATGCTGTGGAATAAAATCCCGGTCCATGTGAGGCAGAGCACCTCGGCTGGCTCTGTTCAAGAGAAATCTTGACCTGTGGATGGGAGATCATAGGTTTACCCTGGGAATCATCTCTGTGTCACTGCTGGACAAACTAATGGGCACAGTATTTTTTCATATAAGGGGTGGCGTAAGCCACAAAACTTTGGGCTAGGCTTATAAATGCCTTAGGGCAGATAGCCTAGTATAAACCTATGAACCTATGAACCTATTACTGAATGCTAATGAATTACTGTAGCTTCAACACCCTAGCTGAAAGGTTCTTAGCATGCAGTCACTGCATTGCTATGGAACAACTTCTTACCACTCCCACAACAGGTGAAAACATGCAGCACCTGTTCATCAACAACATGTAGACTATATGCCCCAGACCAGGTGTGTATCCCTCACTACTAGGTTGATAGCATCTACATCTCACACTGTATATACACATCCCACATGCAGCACCTGCACAGAAGACCGCAGTCATAATGTTACCCAGTGCAAATACCATGTATTCACATGTGGCAGGCATCACACATGGTAACTATTGAAGGTCACGGGTACATATGTGTATTTGGCACACACATACATCATGTGTGCATTGCCATAACTGGTTTAATCGATGTCATGCATTATTGTGAGAAACAACCCACACATGGGCATTCTGTGTGAGCAAAACACACGTGACATGTCTGGAATCAAAAGCCATAAGTAATTGTGCTATTGTTTAGAAAGTGGTATGTGCATCCTGTAGTGTGTTTTCCCAGTTGCCAAAAGGGATGTTCCTTTCATACAATTTTACACACACACTAACCCCCCTTCACACGCACTTGCTGGATTTAAACCCCTACCTATTTATGTTATGACACTCGAAACGGACGCATTAGCAGAGCGTGCTATTCGCATTACTGGGAGAGTTCCTTTCTCCTGATATACTTATCGGGTGATGACATCATCAGTGTTTAGAAAGGGGAATGGGCATCCTGTGGTGTGTTTTCACAGTTGCCGAAAGGGATGTTCCTTTCATACACACTTACACACACACTAGCCCCCCTTCATACACACTTGCTAGATTCAAACCCCTACTTAACTATGTTATGACAAGAGAGACGGACGCATTAGCAGGGCATGCTATTTGCATTACTGGTCGATTTCTTTTCTCCTGATATACTTATAGGGTGCTGACATCATCAGTGTTTAGAAAGGGGAATGGGCATCCTGTGGTGTGTTTTCACAGTTGCCAAAAGGGATATTCCTTTCATACACACTAACCCCCCTTTACACAGACTTGCCGGATTCAAACCCCTATCTAATTATGCTATGACACTAGAGACTGAAGCGTTAGCGGAGCACACTATTGGCATTACTAGGTGATTTCGTTTCTCCTGATATACTTATAGGGTGCTGACATCATCAGTGTTTAGAAAGGGGAATCGGCATCTTGTGGTGTGTTTTCACAGTTGCCAAAAGGGATGTTCTTTCCATACACACTAACCCCCCTTCACACACACTTGCCTCTTGCTGGATTCAAATCCCTACCTAGCTATGTTATGACACTAGAGAGGGAACGCATTAGCAGAGCGCGCTATTCGCATTACTGGGAGATTTCCTTTCTCCTGATATACTTATAGGGTGCTGACATCATCAGTGTTTAGAAAGGGGAATGGGCATCCTGTGGTGTGTTTTCACAGTTGCCAAAAGGGATGTGCCTTTCACACACACTCACTAACCCCCTTTTACGCACACTTGCCGGATTCAAACCCCTACCTAACTATATTATGACACTAGAGATGGACGCATTAGCGGAGCGCACTATTCAGATTACTGGGAGATTTTCTTTCTCCTGATATACTTATAGGGTGCTGACATCATCAGTGTTTAGAAAGGGGAATGAGCATCCTGTGGTGTGTTTTCCCAGTTGCTAAAAGGAACATTTCCCTCACACAGACTTGCACACAGACCAACCACAATCACCCACACACACACACACTCTGGATAAGCTGTCATTCCCTAGGGCAAACAGCCTAGTGTTGACCTGTGCACCCATATGTTTAACTGTCAGATGTACATTATTTGGTGCTGATAGCAGTGTTTGCAGGTCTTTATTGCCATAACATTTCCTGTTTGTATGAACAACTTGTGTATCTGTGGAAGATGTTTGCATATGGGGAAATTCACTATATCATGTATGTCTCTAGTCATTTAAGTGTGAGCACTGGTCAGATTGCTATAATGTTGTTGGTTACTAGAATAGTACATATACCAGATATATGTGGCAAAATGCTAAACTGATATTTGACTAAGTGCGTGAGCATGCCCAGTTCAGCCTTCCCATGGTATGTTGTGTGAAAGATGTCTCATTTATCAAAGTGTGTGAGCATGCCCAGTGTGAGCTTTCCATATGTTGAACTCTGCAGCCCATCACATTTGTGGATGAGTGTGAACTTCAACAAATATCTCCTGTTTATGGTTGTGTGTTCTGTGTCATGTTGTGTAGTTACTGTCCAAATGCTTTTTGTGTGAACACAACAGGGATTATACTGTGCCTGCAAGGTTTGCATGGGATACTTTGCATACAATTGTCAACATCCGTTCATACTGACCTAACACTGTAGTACTGTATAGTACAGTGGTTCAGTACTTTCACTGTGCCAGAGCCATGGCCTGAAGTTAAACGCCAAAAATGTATAGTCATACCCTTCGGGGAAAACAAGGTAACCCCAAGCTACCATATAGGCGGCAATCCACTAAGCACAGAAGAGGTTATCAGGGACCTGGGGACCCAGGTTGACAGTGGCCTTCTTTGACACTCACACTGCTAAAGTGGTTAGAAAGACCTTCTACATTGCCCACCTGATCATGAAGGGATTCACATCCAGATCTAGTGAGGTCATTGTTCCCCTGTACTCTTCACTTATCAGACCAATGATCGAGTACAATGCCCCATTCGGGATGTATCTCACCCGACATCTGCAGCAATTGGAGAGACCCCAAAAGTTCCTCACCAAAAGGATAAAGGGACTCCAAAATCTGTCATATGCTGCCAGATTGAAGAAACCCAGCTCTATTCAGTCGCATACCGTCTGCTCAGAGTTGGCATGTGCCTGACATACAAGGCCATGTCCAACCCGGAATTAATGGACATGCTCCACCTCAAAAAATCCAAATCCACCAAAACCACTAGAGGAAGCGACTTAAACCTTAGCACGGATATAAAGAGACGTGCTGGAGGGATAGATTTATCACTCAGAGACTCCCTATGCTGTGGAATAAAATCCCGGTCCATGTGAGGCAGAGCACCTCGGCTGGCTCTGTTCAAGAGAAATCTTGACCTGTGGATGGGAGATCATAGGTTTACCCTGGGAATCATCTCTGTGTCACTGCTGGACAAACTAATGGGCACAGTATTTTTTCATATAAGGGGTGGCGTAAGCCACAAAACTTTGGGCTAGGCTTATAAATGCCTTAGGCAGATAGCCTAGTATAAACCTATGAACCTATGAACCTATTACTGAATGCTAATGAATTACTGTAGCTTCAACACCCTAGCTGAAAGGTTCTTAGCATGCAGTCACTGCATTGCTATGGAACAACTTCTTACCACTCCCACAACAGGTGAAAACATGCAGCACCTGTTCATCAACAACATGTAGACTATATGCCCCAGACCAGGTGTGTATCCCTCACTACTAGGTTGATAGCATCTACATCTCACACTGTATATACACATCCCACATGCAGCACCTGCACAGAAGACCGCAGTCATAATGTTACCCAGTGCAAATACCATGTATTCACATGTGGCAGGCATCACACATGGTAACTATTGAAGGTCACGGGTACATATGTGTATTTGGCACACACATACATCATGTGTGCATTGCCATAACTGGTTTAATCGATGTCATGCATTATTGTGAGAAACAACCCGCACACATGGGCATTCTGTGTGAGCAAAACACACGTGACATGTCTGGAATCAAAAGCCATAAGTAATTGTGCTATTGTTTAGAAAGTGGTATGTGCATCCTGTAGTGTGTTTTCCCAGTTGCCAAAAGGGATGTTCCTTTCATACAATTTTACACACACACTAACCCCCCTTCACACGCACTTGCTGGATTTAAACCCCTACCTATTTATGTTATGACACTCGAAACGGACGCATTAGCAGAGCGTGCTATTCGCATTACTGGGAGAGTTCCTTTCTCCTGATATACTTATCGGGTGATGACATCATCAGTGTTTAGAAAGGGGAATGGGCATCCTGTGGTGTGTTTTCACAGTTGCCGAAAGGGATGTTCCTTTCATACACACTTACACACACACTAGCCCCCCTTCATACACACTTGCTAGATTCAAACCCCTACTTAACTATGTTATGACAAGAGAGACGGACGCATTAGCAGGGCATGCTATTTGCATTACTGGTCGATTTCTTTTCTCCTGATATACTTATAGGGTGCTGACATCATCAGTGTTTAGAAAGGGGAATGGGCATCCTGTGGTGTGTTTTCACAGTTGCCAAAAGGGATATTCCTTTCATACACACTAACCCCCCTTTACACAGACTTGCCGGATTCAAACCCCTATCTAATTATGCTATGACACTAGAGACTGAAGCGTTAGCGGAGCACACTATTTGCATTACTAGGTGATTTCGTTTCTCCTGATATACTTATAGGGTGCTGACATCATCAGTGTTTAGAAAGGGGAATCGGCATCTTGTGGTGTGTTTTCACAGTTGCCAAAAGGGATGTTCTTTCCATACACACTAACCCCCCTTCACACACACTTGCCTCTTGCTGGATTCAAATCCCTACCTAGCTATGTTATGACACTAGAGAGGGAACGCATTAGCAGAGCGCGCTATTCGCATTACTGGGAGATTTCCTTTCTCCTGATATACTTATAGGGTGCTGACATCATCAGTGTTTAGAAAGGGGAATGGGCATCCTGTGGTGTGTTTTCACAGTTGCCAAAAGGGATGTGCCTTTCACACACACTCACTAACCCCCTTTTACGCACACTTGCCGGATTCAAACCCCTACCTAACTATATTATGACACTAGAGATGGACGCATTAGCGGAGCGCACTATTCAGATTACTGGGAGATTTTCTTTCTCCTGATATACTTATAGGGTGCTGACATCATCAGTGTTTAGAAAGGGGAATGAGCATCCTGTGGTGTGTTTTCCCAGTTGCTAAAAGGAACATTTCCCTCACACAGACTTGCACACAGACCAACCACAATCACCCACACACACACACACTCTGGATAAGCTGTCATTCCCTAGGGCAAACAGCCTAGTGTTGACCTGTGCACCCATATGTTTAACTGTCAGATGTACATTATTTGGTGCTGATAGCAGTGTTTGCAGGTCTTTATTGCCATAACATTTCCTGTTTGTATGAACAACTTGTGTATCTGTGGAAGATGTTTGCATATGGGGGAAATCCACTATATCATGTATGTCTCTGTAGTCATTTAAGTGTGAGCACTGGTCAGATTGCTATAATGTTGTTGGTTACTAGAATAACGTACATATACCAGATATATGTGGCAAAATGCTAAACTGATATTTGACTAAGTGCGTGAGCATGCCCAGTTCAGCCTTCCCATGGTATGTTGTGTGAAAGATGTCTCATTTATCAAAGTGTGTGAGCATGCCCAGTGTGAGCTTTCCATATGTTGAACTCTGCAGCCCATCACATTTGTGGATGAGTGTGAACTTCAACAAATATCTCCTGTTTATGGTTGTGTGTTCTGTGTCATGTTGTGTAGTTACTGTCCAAATGCTTTTTGTGTGAACACAACAGGGATTATACTGTGCCTGCAAGGTTTGCATGGGATACTTTGCATACAATTGTCAACATCCGTTCATACTGACCTAACACTGTAGTACTGTATAGTACAGTGGTTCAGTACTTTCACTGTGGTGGACAGTATCCTGGGCTTTAGTCCTATCACTGCTTTACATTTCCATAGTGAGCACAACAGCCTGGTAGGGTCCAGTTGTGCACATCTGACTATGTTGCATTATGTTCAGATATTAACTAGTTACAACAGCCTCGTCCAACATCAGTAGTGTATTCCACAACATAGGTGTACATTGGCAAACACTACCGATGTGCCCTAGGCCATTTCTAATGCTAGTCAGAGAGTGTGTTTGTCCTTCAACACATTGTAAGTGTAGTTTGCCATGACATATGTCATGTTTAGTATACTGTGCCTCTGTCTACCCGTGACATAACAGTGATACCCAGGGTAAACCTACCACCTCCCATCCACTCATTAAGATTCCTGTTGAGGAGAATCAACGAGTGACTCTATGGATAACCTGTACTGGTAGTTTACTCATGCGTGGGGGTGGCTTCTGTGTTATGGATAATGCAGTACAGCTTGTCCTATGTATGTCAGTGCTGGGGTTCAGGTCCCTCATGTGCATAGCTCACTGCCATTCAGATTGTACAAGGTGCAGCATGTTCATTGATTCCAGCTTGGACATGGCTTTCTACATCAGGCACAGCTTGCATCTGGGTGGCCAGCATGGCAGTGTGTGGAGTTGCACTCTGTTTAATCAGGCAACACATTACATCTGTTCAAGCTCTTTGATACTCCTGGTGAGGTACTGTTGTGGACTTTACAGTTGATGGAGGTGTCTGCTGAGGTACACCCCACAGGGGCTGTTGTAGTCAATTGTAACACTGATGAAGGATAACTGCAGAACCACAATGACCTCCCCTTATCTAGATGTCATAACCTTCATGATTAGGTTGGTATATGGATTGTTTCTGTTAAAACTACAGCCACATTTGTCCAATGCAGGATATCTATCACCTTGTGTACCCAGGTCTGTCATTACATGTTAAGTATGTAATGGGTTAACACCTATGTGGTAATTGGTGGTCACTTACTGTATATCCACAGAGGTTGACTATACAGTTTTCTCCATTTAACTAGCTGACATGGCTATGGCACCAGTTGTCTGTTTCTATGTGGCCCTTTTGTGGGATGCTTGTGTCATCTGGAGTGTCAGATATGTTGGGCAGTTTGTAGTCCTCTGCAAACATGTTCAGGAACAGTCCTTACATGTTGGCCTGTACCTATGGGGCATATATACCAGACGGGGAAGGTCCCAGGACCAAGCTTTGTGGGATACCTGTTATATGTGGTTTGTAGTCTGACATGGCTGCAGCATGTCTGACCATGTCAGTTTTGTCGTTGGTCTGGTTTGCAACCCCTCTAGTGACATAGGGGTGTATATATAAGCTGGTGAGCATATCTATATTGAACACGTAGGATATTGTATGGAAGGCTTTGCAAGGTCCAGCTACGCTGTGTGGACTACATTGCCCTCATCAGTGACCTCAATTACTGTTTCAGCTGAGTCACACATATTTAGGGGCAGGGTCTGCACTTAATAAACCCACACTGGGTAGGGTCGAGTGTCAATAAATCCTCAATATCTTTATGTCTGCGGTACATGCTGATCCTTTCCATAGCTGTGCAGACCAAGCTTCTCAGGATTCTGTGGTGGTTGTTTTTAGTATCCATTCAGGCGACACCTTTCTTGAGAACGACCACTGTTGTTGTACACTGCTCTTTGGGTACATATCCTGTGGTAAGGCTGACATAATGTCAGGGAGGCAGCAGTCTGCTGGGAAAGATATTTTGCATTATGGGGGGGGGGTTTGCACTGCACCTGTCAGGATGTATGTTGGCAATACGTGTGTGTGTTTGGTATGTTTGTAATATTTGTGTGATCCAGAGCATATCTGGGAATTCACAACACGCTTCCTACCATCAGTTGCAGCAGCCTTGGGATTATCCTTAGTGTCCTGTACAATTTGTATCATAATAGGTTCATAGGTTCATACTAGGCTGTCCACCCTAGGGCATTTGTAAGCCTAGCCACAGTGTGTGTGGCTTTTGCCACCCCTTGCTATGTGAATATTATGGCCATCTATGATTTACTTAGCTGTGCCTCTGTCTGGACATGACACAGTAAAGACCCCCAGTGTACATCTACAATTATCCATCCATTTTGCAAACTTCCTGTTGAAGAGTGTCAGTGAGGGGCTCTGCCTAACATGTAGTGGTATTCTGTTCCAGGGTGTGGAGAGCCTCAGGGTTAGGTATCTGTCCCTCCAGCACATCCTATTTGATTATGTGTTGAGGTTGACATCTCTGACTCACACAGCTCCGATGGCTTTGATTTTTCTGGGGTGTAGCGTGTCCATTACTTCTGTGTTGGACATGGACTTGTACAACAGACATACAATGCCTCTGTGTAGGCAGTATGTGACTGCATTCAGCTGTGGTGTCTACAGCCAGGCAGCATATGACATATATTTGAGACCCTTTCTAACTCTTGTTGAGGTACCTTTGAGGTCTTTCTAACTGCTGCAGGTGCCAGGTAATGTACATCCCAAATGAGGCATTGTACTACATTATGGGTCTGATAAGGGAACAGTATAGGGGCACAATGACCTTTGTTGATGTAGATGTGAATCCTTTCATGATACAGTGTCCAATATAGACAGTTTTCCTAGCCAAATTGGCAATGTGACTGTCACATAACAGGTTACTGTCCACTTGTGTCACTAGGTCCCTGATTACTCCTTCCATACATAATGGTTTACCACCTATGTGGTAATTTGTGTGTACCTTGTTTTGTATTTGGTGGTACATTCATACTGTCCACTATCTTCAGGACAGCGGGGTGGGGTTCCTGTGTGTGAGAGTGTGGTCTGTAGCATGCTACAGACTGTACAGCAGTCTTGCCTACGGTTAGTTGCACATGGGTGGACTGCAATGACGTAAGCATTGTCAGTTAACTGGACGTATAGTTGTCTGTGCTGAATATGGATACTCACCCTCCTTTTATGTTTTGTTCCAGGTTTTGTGGCCATAACACATGATATGTGGTATTACCTGGTAGTGTTGGTGTGCTGTCATGAGGCTTGCAGCAGGTTTCTATAGTCCTCTCTTATTCAGTCTCATACCTAACTTCTTAATTTTTCTAGCATGTCGAAGGGCCAGATGCTGGCGTCCTCTCCTGCCCAGTTGGTGAATCTGGGAATATTGAGGCAATGTTACAATTGCCTCATGTACACAGACAACCCTCTCCTCCTCCCACATAACACAAATACTTGTGAGAGATGCAGCTATTTAGCCAAACTGGAGGCTGAGCTCTCTCAACTCAGGACTGGCAAGACCAGACAGGAGGAGAAGACAAATACACACAACACAAAACCAGCCTCACATAATGCTACCACACCACTGAATCAAACACATAAACACACAAAGACATACTCTGAGGCTCTGAGTAAATATTTACCTAAACAGCAGAGGCCTCCAAAGCAGACACCCAAGCAACTGCTACCTCAAGACACCCCACAAGCAACACATAAACCACAAAATCAGTGTGCAAAGCAGTCACAGCCCTTAAGGTAAAATACAACACCAAACATACTTGTCATAGGTGACTCCATAGTCAGACACACTGACGTCCCACTCACCAGGCTGAACAAGGAGAAGGTCACAGTAAGCTGCCTATCGGGCGCTAGAATCCGCCACATAACACAAGCACTCCGGTCACTCCACGGCAAGTACAAATATGACACAGTCATTGTCCATGCTGGTGTGAACGACCTGAGACATACCTCCCTGGACTACATGAAAAGAGACATAGAGGAGCTCTCTGATTATGTAGCCCAGGCAGGTATGACCCTGACCCTGAGCAGTATCCTTCCTTCACCAAGAATGATGCCACAATATAGAGACAAGATGATCAGCTTTAACAATTGGCTTAATTTCTGGTGTCATTCAAAGGGGATCCAGTGTCTGTCTGCCTGGGATGACATGCTTGACAAGCCATGCTGCTTCACAAGGGATGGCTTGCACCTGTCACCCCTGTGATTCCGGATATTGGCTAAGGCTCTTGCCACCCCCATAGTGCCTTTTTTTAGGCAAGGCTCAAATTCTAAACCTACCACCCTAGAAAAGAAAAATGGGAAGAAACTGAGGGTAATGCTGCTCAATGCCAGAAGTCTGAATCTCAAAATGCACGCACTCGAGGCCCTTCTCAGTATGGAGAACATCGATGTCTGTGCTGTAACTGAAACCTGGTTCAAGGCTCCTGAGAGCACCCCGGCACTATCAGGTTTTACCTCATATCATGTTCGGCCCCAAAACCGGACCACACCACAAAAGGAGGGGGTGTATCCATATTCATAAAGGATACCCACACCTCCAGGTTGGTGACAACGCACGAAGCTTCGGAAACCATCCAGGTGCAACTAACCATAGGCAAAACTGCTCTACAATTTGTAGCATGCTACAGGCCACCCTCTCAAACTCAGGAACCCCACACAGCCTTCCTGAAGACACTGGAGGGTATAAATGTATCTCCAAACACCATCATATTGGGTGACTTCAACTACCCGAATATAGACTGGGAACATTACTTAAGCCCTAACTTTCTAGCCCAACAGTTCCTGGAGTTCATAAATTCAAATGCCATGGAACAACTAGTCACTGTTCCCACGAGAGGAGAAAATATACTAGATCTCATTATCACAAACATGGGGACAAAATGCTCCACACCGGAAATATATCCCTCATTGGTGAGATCTGATCATAAACTAATCTCACTGGAAATCCACATCCCGCCCCCACCCCAAACTAAAAAGACCAGAGTGAAGAACTTCTCTAAAGCAAACTTCACACTACTCAAGACTGGTGTGGCATCCTTCAAGGCCCCTGAGCCAGTGGAAACCACACCCCAAGCTGCGGAAGCCCTTACAAATGCCTTCTATGAACACCTCCAGGACTGCATGGATCAGGCAATCCCAAATAAAACCAAGACTCTTTCCACCAAGGGCAAATGTCCAGTCTGGTGGACCCCAGCCATTAACAAACTTTACAATAAGAGGAGAAAGCTATTACATGATAGAACAAAATCCATAAAAGGGAAGTCACCCCTGATCATTATTAGTAAAAAAAATATGAGCACTCATAAAATCAACTAAGGTCAATTTTGAGAGGAAAATTGCCATGGATTCAAAAGACAATCATAAGGCCTTTTTCAGCTATGTTACGAACCTGGGTGGAAACTCCCAGATATGCTCAGAATTAGTCCATGCTCAGAATTAGTCCAAAATGATACAAAAATTACTGAACCCACAGACATTGCCAACATTCTGGCAGACAGGTTCAGTGCAAACTTCACCCCCCTCTCTCCCCCTAAAGGAGAGATAACTATCCCATCGGAGTGTAGCCTCCCAGACATCTCAAATGCGCAGGTGAAAGCTGCTCTCTCTAAAGCTAAAAACACAGCATCAATGGGACTGGATGGTGTCCCTGGCTGTGTGCTACACGAGCTCAATGAGGAACTAAACCCGCACATAAGGCAGCTGTTTAATCTCAGCCTTACCACAGGATACGTGCCCAAGGAGTGGCATACGGCAACTGTGGTCCCACTCCACAAAGGCGGTGGCTCTATGGACCCTGGTAATTACCGCCCCATAAGCTTAACAAGTCTAGTCTGCAAAGCTATGGAGAGGATCATAATGGAGCTCATAAACAAAGATATAGGGGACTTGCAGACATTGGATCCGACCCAGTTTGGCTTCGTCAAGGGCAGATCATGCCTTTTGAACTTGGTCGACTTCTTCGAAACAGTCACCAAGGCCATTGATGAGGGAAAGGCAGTCCATACAGCTTACCTAGACCTTGCAAAGGCTTTCGACACAATACCCCACTCGGGTATTGTAGAAAAACTTACCAGCTTAAATGTAAACCCATATGTCACAAGATGGGTTGCAAACTGGCTTAAGGACAGAACCCACAGGGTTAGAGTTGCTGGCACTATGTCAGACTCCAAGCCGGTCGCAAGTCGTGTCCCACAGGGCTCGGTCCTTGGCCCCCTATTATTCGGCATCTACTTCTCAGAAGTACAGGCCAACATGGGAGGACTTTGGCTGACAAAGTTTGCAGACGACTGCCAACTGGGCGCTATAGTGGAAAGTGCATCGGACACTGATATCCTTCAGAGGGGACTCATGGAAACAGATAGCTGGTGCCAGAGCCATGGCCTGAAGTTAAACGCTAAAAAATGTATAGTCATACCCTTCGGGAAAAACAAGGTAACCCCAAGCTACCATATAGGTGGCAATCCACTAAGCACAGAAGAGGTTATCAGGGACCTGGGGACCCAGGTTGACAGTGGCCTTTCTTTTGACACTCATGTTGCTAAAGTGGTTAGAAAGACCTTCCACATTGCCAACCTGATCATGAAGGGATTCACATCCAGAGCTAGTGAGGTCATTGTTCCCCTGTACTCTTCACCTATCAGACCAATGATCGAGTACAATGCCCCATTCGGGATGTATCTCACCAGACATCTGCAGCAATTGGAGAGACCCCAAAAGTTCCTCACCAAAAGGATAAAGGGACTCCAAAATCTGTCATATGCTGCCAGATTGAAGAAACTCCAGCTCTATTCAGTCGCATACTGTCTGCTCAAAGGTGACATGTGCCTGACATACAAGGCCATGTCCAACCAGGAATTAATGGACATGCTCCACCTCAAAAAATCCAAATCCACCAGAACCACTAGAGCAAGCGAGTTAAACTTAGCACGGATATAAATAGGATGTGCTGGAGGGATAGATTTATCACTCAGAGACTCCTTATGCTGTGGAATAAAATCCCAATCCATGTGAGGCAGAGCACCTCGCTGGCTCTGTTCAAGAGAAATCTTGACCTGTGGATGGGAGATCATAGGTTTACTCCAGGAATCATCTCTGTGTCACTGCTCGACAGAGGCACAACAAACTAATGGGCACAGTATTTTTTCATATAAGGGGTGGCGTAAGCCACAAAACTTTGGGCTAGGCTTATAAATGCCTTAGGGCAGATAGCCTAGTATAAAACTATGAACCTATGACAGACAACGATGTTCTCCATACTGGGGAGGGCCTCAGGAGCATGCATATTGAGGTTTACACGTCTGGCATTGATCAGCATTACCCTTCTGTTTCTTTCCAGTTTTGTTTTCTATGGTGGTGGGTTAGTCGTTTTGGCCTTGCCTAGAAAAGGATCTCTGTAGGTTGCAAAAGCCTTAGGCAATATCCAGACGCCCATGGGTAACAGGTGCAAGCCATCCCTGGAACAGCAGCATGTCTCATTATGGAGTCACCTATTACAACTGTATCAGGCATGTGTTTTCTCCTTCTGTCCTGTGACTGGCACACCAGCTTTGTGTACTATGTGTTACATGTGCTATGTCTGGAGGTTGTTTTATTGGGTGTCTGCTTTGGAGGCTTGTGTTGGTGTTGTGTGTTTGTAATTAGGGCCTCTGGGAATGTTTTTGTGTTTATGTGTTTCGTTTACAGTCGTTGTAGGTCTATGTGGGACTGGGTTTGTGGTGTATGTGGTTACCTTGTCCTCCTGACTAGTTTTGACAGTACTGATTTGGGGTGCTCAGGCTCGGTTTGGCTACCTGGTTGCGTCTATCACATATATTTGTATTTATTGGGGTGAGTTGTTGTTGTGTGTGTACTTGGGACAGGTGTCACATTGCCTCTGGATTCACAGATTCTACTTGTTTTGCCTGGCCTTAGTGAATTGTATGTGTGGACACATTTTATTGCCATACTAGTGATCACTGATTACTTCACTTTTTATGTTTGATCTATCATGTGGTAGCTTCCTCATTCTCTTCAATGGTTTAGTAATTGCTGGAGTCCAGCATGCCAGATGCCTGGGTGTATGGCAGTGTGTCTTGTTGTTATTTGTGATTGCAGATTCCAAGCACTCTTGGCTGTGTTCATGGAATGCCTGTATAACATGTTCTGCAGTGTGTCCCATATTCTGGACTTGCACAGGGCCTTTCATGGATTCCACATTGGTCTGTAGGGGTGCAAGCTATGCTTTATACATGTGTTTCACTGTGGTATTCTGGCCAGGGACTGGGGTCGGGATGTGTAACTACAGTGTGATTACTCTATGGTCTGGTCTTTCCAGTGAGGGATACACTTCTCATCTTGACATCCAGTACACATGTTTCTCATTATCACATCCAGTATGCTTACCCCTCTTGTGGAAGGGTTACATTTTGCATGTCCATTTTGTTTGATGGATTCTGGGAAATTTTCTACAAATGTGTCGTTGCTAGTATAATACAAAGAGTATAGTGACAAACTTCTCAAAAGCTGACTTCACACTTCTTCAGACTGAGATGGTATCCTTTAAGCCCACTGGGCCAGTGGAAACCACAACACACAATGGTGACTCCTTCACAAACGCTTTCTACGGAAATCTCCAAGAAAGCATGGACCATGCAATCACAAATAAAACCAAGACCCTCTCCACCAAGGGAAAGTGGCCTGTCTGGTGGACCACAGCCATAAACGAACTGTATAACAAAAGAAGGATACTAATGCAAGACAGAGCTAAATCTAAAGGGAAGGCAGCTGTGATCAGCACTAGTAGAAAGCTACATTCTCTCATAAAGACATCCAAGGTCAACTTTGAGACAAAAATCACCAAAGACAATAAAGATAACCACAATGCCTTCTTCAGTTATGTCAGAAACCTGGGTGAGAACCCACAGATATGCTCAGAGTTGGTACACAACAACATAAATTTCAGTGACCCGACAGATATTGGCAACATTCTGGCAGACAGGTTCAGTGCAAGTTTCTCCCTCCCTCACCCCCAAAAGAAGATAGTTATCACAGCTGAATGTAACCTCACTGTCATCTCAGATGTACATGTGAGAGCCGCACTCGGCAAAGACAAAAACACAGTATCAATGGGACCTGATGGTATCCCCATTTGCTTGCTATGTGAACTCCAAGAGGAGCTAAACCCGTATATAAAAATGCTAATTAACCTTAGCCTTGCTACAGGATATGTACCTGAACACTGGCATACAGCAACAGTGGTCCCACTCCACAAAGGAGATGCCTCCACAGACCCTGGGAACTACCACCACACAAGCTTAACCAGCCTTGTCTACAAAGCTATGGAAAGAGTCATTATGGAGCTCTTAAACATTGGTGACCTACAGACTCTTGATCCCACACAGTTCAGCTTTGTAAAGGGCAGATCCTGCCTTTTGAACCTAGTTGACTATTTTGAAACTGTCAGTAGGGCCATTGATGAGGGCTAAGCGGTCCACACAGCCTACCTGCACTTGGCTAAGGCCTTTGACACAATACCACACTCAGGCATCATAGACAAGCTCAACAGCTGAAATATAAATCCATATGTCACAGGATAGGTTGCAAAATGGCTAAAAAACAGAACCCATAAAGTCGACATTGCAGGTGCCTTGTCAGATTCAAAGCCAGTCACAAGTGGTGTCCCACAAGGATCTGTCCTGGGACCCCCTCTTATTTGGCATTTACTTTTCAGATGTGAAAGCAAACATAGGAGGGTTGTGGCTGACAAAGTTTGCAGATGACTGCAACCTAGGCACCATAGTGAATACATCAGCCGGCACACACATCCTACAGAATGCCCTCACAAAAACAGATAGCTGGTGCCGGAATCATGGCCTGAAACTGAATGCAACTGATGTGTAGTCATCCCCTTTTGGAGGAACAAACTACCCACAAATTAACACATAGACAGCAACCCACTGAGCACAGAAAAAAAATCAGACACCTGGGGACCCATGTAGATAGTGACCTCTCGTTTGACACCCATGTTGCCAAAGTGGTTAGAAAGACTTTCTATCTTGCCCACCTTATCATGAAGGGTTTTCCATCCAGATCACAGGAGGTCATTGTACCCCTATACTTCTCCCTTATCAGGCCCATGATTGAATACAAAGCCCCATTTGGTATGTACCTCACCCAGCACTTGCAACAGCTGGAGAGACCCCTAAAGTACCTTACCAAGAGGATCAAGGGTCTACAACACATGTCATATGCTTCCAGACTAAAGAAAATCCAGCTCTATTCAGTAGCATACCGCCTACTTACAGGTGACCTATGCCTGACATACAAGACCATGTCCAATCAGGATTTGATGGACATGCTCCACTGCAAGCAATCCAAATCCACCAGAACCATGAGAGCTAAAGATTTGAACCTCAGCACATACATGTATAGGACATGCTGGAGGGACAGATTCATAACTCAGAGGCTTCTCACACTCTAGCACAGAATCCCAGTTCATGTTAGACAGAGTCCCTCACTGACTGTCTTCAAGAGAAATCTGGACAGGTGGATGTGAGATCGTAGGTTTACCCCAGGGGTCCTCCCTGTGTCACTACTAGACAGAGGCACAGTCAATTAATTTGATTAAGTAAAGGGGTCATAATGTGTCACTACTAAGTCAGAGGCACAATATTCGGAATCTATTCTGTACACTTATTACCACTATAAGGGGTGGCAATAGCCACATCACTATAGCTAGGTTTATAAATGCACTAGGGCAGATAGCCTAGAAGTAAACTATGAAACTATGGTATATGTGTAGGTATTTTCAGTCAAGCAATATAATGTGGTTTGGGGGGCTTGATATCTTCATGTATTCCAACATAGGCATGGTGCAGTTCCTGCTATTAGGACAGTGGTCTGCAGCAAGCTATATAGTGGTAGGCAGTTTTAGCCATTGGTATTTGACCATGGCTAATCCATGCTGCTTCTTGTTGTGGTACCAACATGGGGGTGTGGTTATCCATGACATTTATTGCTAGTCACCCTCGTTTTGTAGCTTGTTCCATGTTTTGCAGCTGTACATCACTGTATGAGGTGTGACCTGGTAGTGTTAGGGTGCTGATGTGGGCTTTGACCCAGTTTTCTATTACAGCACTGATATCTACATTCTCTATAGTGTGTGCGTTTACACTGCATGCATCTTGCTGTTTATACTTCTGGCATTGAGTAGCATTACATTTAGGTTCCTATCCCTTGTGGTACCTATGAAGGTGGGTTTGTGTTTTTGTGGTTCATGATTGGTGAGGGTGGATGTTAGTCAGGGTCCTCAGGTGTGCATATGGTGCATAGTGTTACATTACTTAACACATGGCATTCATGCCTCAGGTGGTGCTGCAGGGTTGCCTCTGTCGGATGCACATACTACACTCCCTGTACATGTTTGGAAGCAGGTTGTGTCATGTTAGTCATCCCTGTTACTATATGAGTGAGTCGGAGGGGGTATCAGTCCCAGTGTTCCTACTGAGCCAGTGTATGTGCTGTGCGTTGCCTCTTTGCCAAGGGCAGGGCATACTGGGCACGCCTCCTTCTGCCTACTGGGGCAAGGTCAGATTGTTCCTCCTCCGAGTCACCCTCTGCCTGTGGTGGCCTTGGCAATGGTGAGGGTATGTTTGGCCCAGCCCTATGCTGGTCCTGCTGCAGCTGTTTCCGCAGGATCATATTATGTAGCATAGCACATATCATGATCATTTGGGTACATGTAGTTGGTGTGTACTGCAAGGCTCCACCAGATATGTCCAGACACCGGAACCGTGACTTGAGCAGCCCAAACACACGCTCTATGACATTACGTGTTTGTGCGTGTGCCTCATTATGGCATTCCTGTTCAGGTGTGTGTGCATTTCGGATGGGTGTCATCAGCCACAGCTCAAGTGCATAACCTGCATCCCCCACTAGGTGTCCGTGTGGGAAGTCCCCACTGGCAAATGATTGGTACAGCTGCGTCAGATGCCAGATTTGGGAATCGTGGTAGCTCCCAGGGCAGCCAGCACACACATTCATTATTATGCCCTGGGCATCACACACGACCTGGCAGTTGATGGAGGGGAATCCCTTGCTGTTAATATAGGCTCTACCCCGCTCACCGGCTGGTACTTTGATGCATATGTGCGTGCAGTCTATTGCACCCAGTACCTCAGGGTATCCACTATTTGCTGGAAGAGATGCATATTGCTGGCCACAACCTCACGGGCATTAGGGAAATATACATGATCACTGACATGTGCTGACATGGCATCCAGGAACTGGTGCAGTACCCTGGAGGCTGATGCCTGTGATATCCCCATTATATCACCAGTTGGTCTCTGGAAGGTACCTGTTGCTAGTATTCTTAGGCCAACACATACCTTGGTTTCCACTGGGATGGGTTCCCTTCTGTTGGTTCTGTGTGTGAGACGTGGCCTGCACAGCTCAACAATTTGCTGCAGAAGGTCTCTGTCCACTCTGTAGCGCTCTACTATCTCTAGCTCATGTAACCCATGGTAAGTGACCCTGGGCCTGTATACTCTTCTCCTTCTCCTCACTCTGGGTTGTCTGTCAGCATCTGCATTGTCACCACCCTCAGCAATTCGCCTATGCCTGATTATAACAGCTATGGCAGCCGCTAGCATTTCTGCTCTGAGTTCAGCTTTTTCAGTTTTCAATTCTGATAGCTTACTCCTTTCTTGCAGTATCTCTTGAGAGAAGCACCCTGCACTGCTGTTTGCAGTGTTTTAAGTGCTGGGTTGGGCTTCTAGTCTGCCTGTGCAATTGCCTGCTTCTAATTGTTATCACCAATTAACTCCAGCAGTATTCTCTGACAGCTTCCTTGTAATCTGGTTGTTTTCTTTTTCCTCTCTGTTTCCTCAGGGGGAGCAATGTGCACACCAGCATAAGCACGCTCACAGTGACTTAAACGCGCGCACACATACTTACACAGTTTGGACTTGGCTGATTCATGATAAAACGCGCGCACACAGCCTTATACATCAGGCAACAGGCTTCCTGATGTTTACATTGCCTCTCACACGTGCACGCCCACGCAAACCGTTTTAAATGGTTTGCAACACGCTCCAACATGGTGAACCTGCCTTACACACGCGCGCATGCACGTATATCAAGAAAGTTTGAGTGTAGGGATAGTGTACACCCTCTATTTCTTGACTTTCCTAGTGTTTTGTTGGGACACTCCTCTCTCCCTGATGTCTGTCTGTCATCTGTCACGTTACACTGCTCTCCAATGTGATACATTTATTTCTATCATTCCCCCCCGTGATGTCACCTACCTCTTACTCTATTCCTCCCCCTTCTGTAACTCTTACACTACTCGAAAAGTGCTCATTAGCTATGTGGCAGTGTGATTCAGTATTGTAACCCTCATTTACATAGGATTGCCTAGTAATGTTTAGTTACATCTCTTACACTGAGCTTCCCCCCCTTGGCAACCACTACACGGTGGCCATATTGTTTTGGTCTGCTGGTCCCTGCATTGTCATTCCATGTAATACATAAAACCCACAATTGTGAGCTTATAAGCTTCAGTTTTCACTTTTAGGCAGCGCACCCCATTTCGTGGTGTGCACTGCAGTTAAACATCAAAATCCCCCGAAAGAAAAAAATGTTATTTTAAATAATTTTGCATCACTTTTTAATGCCAATGGCCACATATTTGGCCATTGGCATGCTAGATGACACATATGCAACCTTTATTTGGAGCTGACATAGCTCCATTGTAAATTTTGCAGAAATGTACTCAGTTGTCAGCTGAGTACATTTCTGCAGCTAAAACGTCCGTTACACGGACTGGTTTGGGCTTCCTGGATTGCTCAAATACCACATTTGCATATCTTTGAGCTGCAAATGAGGTATTGAGCATTTCCACACCCAGTCTGTGTAAGAGACGTTTTAGCTAGCCTCTTACACGGAGGTTTAGGCTGTTCCTGGATTGGGAGGCTTACACAGAGGCTTACACTACTCTTGAACTCCGTGTAAGCCTTCGTGAATCCTGCCCCTTGTCTTTCACTAAAAATTTCCAAAAATGTTCCACTACATCCTTTATGTCTCCACTTTTTACATTATATGTAGAGACAAAATAAATATCCTTACAAGTTTTATCACTGGTTGCCAGATGATATTTCTTATAATGGTGATAATCACCCTTATTATGTTCTATAGTTAGAACATTTAATTATATTAACAACATTAGGTTCACAGTAAGAGATAGTTTTACCTGTAGAAGTAAGGGAGTTGTTTATGCTTTACACTGTCCCTGTGGATTATATTATATAGGTGAAACTAAAAGAGAGTTTTGTATTAGGTTAGGTGAGCACATTAGAAACATAAGACATAAAAGGGAAAATAAATTTATTGCCACACATTTTAGTGTTTATCATAATAGTGATGCTTCATTTTTAACAGGAACAGTTTTAGAAAGTGTGAAATGTCTTTGTAATGATGAAAATGCTTTGAAATATAACTTACAATATAAGGAAAGTATTTTTATTTTGAAATACAATACAATGACACCCTGTGGACTGAATAATGAAATAAACTGGAGGTGTCTGCTTTAAACCTTTTTTGAACATAATTGTTTAATTAATTGTTTAATTAATTGTTATGAGTATATATATATATATATATATATATATATATATATATATATATACATTCTTTCAGTGAGAATGTATACTCTTGAAAGGTGGTTACACCGAGGCGCTGGAGAATAAAGAGTTTGCTTTTGGATTTGACTTTGGTTCCTGTTTTTCGATTCCTGACTTCTGAAGATTTTTCTGTTTTGGTATTGTTTTGGATCAGAGTTGTTTCTATCTGTATTGATAATAATGTTGCATACAGGTATAGCAGTGTCCATCCTAACACTTGCAGTAGATGGTACGGTGCCAAGACAGCCTGGAAAAACAAGGGTCCAGAGATTTTTTCACTGATAGACTGTACCATCGCTCCTGAAAGGAAGTCTGATTACCCCCCTCTGGAGGCAATTGAGGGTTGACTATCCCTGCACCAGAGAGCCTGACTAGATATAACAAGAGATACATGGGTGGAGAGGATTATTTCCAGAGGCTGTATAATTCCTTTTTTCCTTTCTTCCCCATCTGTATGCAGAATTTCTAATTTTCCAGCCAGTCAGTGGAAAGCAGCATCACTAGAAATATAAAAGTTGCTAGAAAAAAGATCCATCCAACTGTTCCCACCAGGCCAGATATACTCCAGAACTTAGTGCTAAAGAAAACAGGGGACTGGAGACCAATTTTGAATCACAGCAATTTTGAACAATTCAGTTCAACATACAAAGTTTTGAAGGGTCATGGTTCAGTCCATTCTACCCTTCCTGGGCAAGGATGACTGGATGTGCTCGACAGACTGTGTACTATCACATAAAAGTGAACAGGCAGTCCAGAAGGTATTTACACTTCCGACTGGGAGCTAGTCACTATCAGTGCAGAGCACTGCCCTTTGGTCTTACCACAGCCCCCAGGGTGTTCACCAAATTCACAGCGGTGCTTCCAGCTCACTTGAGACTGCAGGGATTTCAAGTGTTTCCATATCTAGATGACTGGCTCATCACCGCCACAATAAGGCATCTACTAACAAGAGGAAGAGATCAGGTACTTCAGATTTGTTCTCATCTGGGGATAACCACAAAGTACGAACAGTCTCAGAACCAACAGAAGTTTTGTAATTCATAGGACCAGTCTTCAAAATGATATCAGTGACAGCTTCTCTTTCTCTGTCAGAAATTCAGACTGTCACATTCCAGGTCATGAAGATAATTCACAATACCAAAATTTCAGCTGAGTTAAACCTTCAAGCCTTGGGGTCAGTGTCACTAACAAGATTTCATATGATAATTCTTCAGTGGATGCTAACAACACAGTGGTTGATTCTTTACCAGTACATTGCTGCACACATATGAATCACTCAAGCATGCAAGAGATACCTCTGGTGGTGGTTCAGTCAGATCAGATTCTACAAGGCTGTCCTTTCATTCTCCCTGAACCCAAAGCCATAGTGACCACTGATGCTTCCCAGATTGGGAGGGGGCATTTCCTGGGGAAAACAGTCCTAGGCACTTGATCCCCTAAAGAGGACAATTTGCATATTAATGTTGTAGAGATGAGAGCAGTGCTCTTAGCATTACAGGCTTTGCAGGAAGCTCTGCCTTTAGGGACAGTTGCAGTTCAAACAGGCAATATGTCAGTAGTTTGGTACATCAACAAACAAGGAGAAACCAGATCTTACTCCTTGTGTCAAGAAGCACTCAGAGTGTGGCAGTGGGTGATCTCATTCAGCCACTTTCTCATAGCATTGCACATCCCGGGGAAGTCCAGTGTGATAGCAGACAATTTGAGCAGGTCCATTCTCCTTCCTCACAAGTGGTCTCTCATCATGAATGTGACAGAAATGATTTTCCATCATTGGGGCCAGCCTTGCTGTGATCTTTTTCCTTTTCCCCTTAACAACAAATGCAACAGGTACTTTGCCCTAATTCCCCATTAGAGGGAATCACCGAGGGATGCTCTACATCATGACTGCCCCCCCCCCAGTCTACTTTATGCTTTCCAGACAATTTCCCTTATTCCAAAATTTCTGCAGAAAGCAGCCAGGTTGCACCTTACTGGCCTCGGCAGATTTGGTTCCCCTTCCTATGGCCTACTTTGCCGGCCTTGGATTTTGCATCTCATTCCAGACCTCCTGTCACATCCAACAGATATGATTCATCTGGATATCTCAGACCTCAAGGAAACAGCATGGGTTCTCTGATTTCGTTAATAGCCACAACCAACACTCTCTTTCCCTGTCCATTGTATTTTTTTATCTTGCATTAAGGCTTCTATAAGAAAGCTTTATACAAGTAAGTGGAAAAGATTCATTTGCTGGGCACAATAAAACACATTGATCCCATTTCAGCTCTGATGCATAGCATACTTAAATTTTTTGCAATAATCTTTAATGAAGGTGTTAGCTCCTCTATGATTAAAGCTCAGTTGGCAGCAATATCCAACTTTCATATTGGATTTAAAAATTCTTTTGTGGCCTTTTACAAAATTTGTAAAACATTCTTGAGAGGCGCACTCCTATTGAGACCACCGTATAAAGATCCTACTCCACCATGGGATTTGAACTTGGTACTGCAGGCCTTAATTCATTCCTCCTTTGAATCAGTAGCTTAATGTGATATTAAATTCCTGATCTGGAAAACTATCTTTCTAGTGACCATTACCTCTGCTAGGAGAATTTCAGAATTTTAGGCATTGTCATCTAAATCTCCCTACTTGGTATTTTATAAGGATAGAATCACTTTATGCACCAGTACGTATTTCTTTCCTAAGGTGGTGTCAGAATCCAGTATCACTCATTCCATTAATTTGCCAGTATTCTTTCCTAAATTTGCAAACTAAGGTGGATATATGTTGCATTTATTGGATGTTCACCGACAATTATCTTTTTACTAGCATAGGACAAAAGATGTCAGGAAGACAGATCTCTTATTTATCTCCTTTGCAGATTTGAAATTGGCCAAACCAGTTACAAAAGTAGCTGTAGCCAGATGGCTGATGGATTACATTTCATTTATCTATAACAAGTTAGGTCTAACCTTGACAAGACCTCTAAGGGCCCACTCATTCAGGTCCATGCTTCATCAGTGTTTCTATCTAGGGCTTTAATTGATGACATATGCGCAGCCATAACTTGGCCCAGTCCTCATACCTTTATTACTCAATACAAATTGGATCTGGTCTCAAGGGGAAGAGCTGCTTTAGGCTGAGCTGTGCTGAGGAATATCTTTCCTTAGATTCCACCTGGGAATTTAGGTAGCTGGGGACTCCGTTCCAACAGTTGAGGATAAAATGAAAATTGACAACATCAGATAAAGATGTTATGTACTTACCATAATGTTCCATCTGTGTTGTCCATTTTCATTCTTCCTCAACTTCCCCCCCACCAACCCCCAACCCTAATCACAACAAACATCTGGAAGAATAAGCTATTATAAGGACACCACTGTCCTTAAGTTTCAGCTCCAGATATAGTTTTTTCTGTATGATTTGTATACACACACACACACACACACACACACACACACACACACACAGATTTATATTAGCGGCATTATTTTAGGTAAATCAGCAAAGAAGAGTTGGGGTATGATAGCAGTTGGTGCATTATGGGTAAGGGAGAAGCTCAAGAGCTTTTTGGTTACCACAAGCTTTAGTAATGGCCGAGTTAGATCCAAATCCAACAGTTGAGGAAGAATGAAGATGGACAACACAGATGGAACATTATTCTACGTGCATAACATTATGGTAAGTAAATAACATATTTTTAATACCAACAGTTACACGACTTAAACTGTGCAACTGTGTACTGGAATTACTAATATAGGCTTAAAGACCTTAGCAAAAACAGATGCAGACTGTTAAAATGAAATTAAAATCAGATCAAGAATTGAAAACACATCTTTCTGCATGTATGTATGTATGTATGCATGTATGTATGTATGTATACATGTAATGGAACTATTACAAAAAAAGTGTAATTTAAAAGATCACAGCAACACAGCTTTTGATTTCTTAGACTCTTAGCTCTAAGCTGACTGACATGGAACTGCCTTAATGCAAGGACTAGTCCTTAAATTCCTCTTTTTAACAGGTAAGTAGAAAAGTTCCAGTGTCTCATTTTTATGTCATTACCTTAGTTTTATGGATGTGTGATCTTATGTAGTCACTAGATGTGTGCCAAGGCTTTTTAATTACACATGTTGCTGTGGAATGTTATTTCCATCCAGTCTAGAACAGTTACCTTGGGATGTAATATGTAAATTCTGCCTGAGTTCCTACAATGGAATTCATATCTTCCATACAAAACCTTGTCATATACTTTTTCATAAATCTACCTGCTTTTGTTGTATATTCCCTACTAGGTCCTGATACGTCCTTAGTAATGCAAATCAAGTTCTAGTCACCGCTCATAAATAATAATCCCTACTGATAGCTGATTATGTCTCCCTAGATTTTCTTCAGCTTCATAATAGCAGTTTATTGGTGAAAAACAAATACATGGCTGTGTACTCCTACTTCTCTGGCAATAGACTTATACTGCCTGCAAACTATTAGGTGGCAGGGGTAGGCATAATGGTTAAGGTGTTTATCTGACAGGCACAAAGTACAGGGTTTGATTCCCAGTTATTAAGCAAAATTGGTTAGGCCTAAAATGAACTTGAAGGGCCACTAGTCTACTACTTACGTACCTATGAAACTACAATGTATATGTATACTGTATGACTAGGTATCAAACTGATATATTTTTGGGGTACTGGGGATGGCATAATGGTTAAGATGTTTACCTCACAGGCACAAGTTACAGGGTTTGATTCGTACCCTTGAAAGGGAAATTGACTAGGCTTAAAAATGGCCCACAAGGAGAACCAGCTTATTACTTACCTAAGCAACTAAATTTACCATTATTGTTTTTTTTTTTTTTTTTGCTCTGTTATCACTGTTGGAGCCCCCTCTAGCAATCAATTTAATTACTGCCCTTTTTGTTTGTTCCTGACATTCCATCCCAAAATCCCTTCTTTGACAATTTCACATGCTCGTTTCCTTCCACATGTCTCCTGCAACATTACTATTTGCATCCTATACTTCTTAATTTAATTCAATAATCTTTGTTTTTGTCTATATATGTAAGTCCATTTACATTCATGATAATATGGACAAACTAGCTATTATGATAGAAAGCTTTATTCCCATCTATTATACCAGACAATTCTTTTGAATATGAATTTCCAACTTGTAACTTACATGCACACACTATTGTATGGTAGACTGGTTGCTTATGCACTTGCTTCTTTTCATCTCCATGTGCATGTCACATTTTCCAAGACTTTTTCCTTCAATGAAAACACTTTAAAGCAAAGCGTAATATATTTTCAGATCTGTCCCATTCCATTTTAATTTATAACAAACACATAAAGCTATGTACATTTTCAACAATGAAGTTTATCCCCCAGATAGGAGCAGTTGCCCCAAATTGACAGTTGCACTCATAAGCATTAACTAATCAAAAATTAAGGTTAACCATGCTAATGTAAATGTTACAGCCTGTATTTCCACTTGCACTGATTGATATCTCTTCTTTTCTTATCTATATTCCCCGCCCAGATATGAAAAACAACCTGTATGCTTTCAGTAAACTAGTAGCCTTAAGAAAGGCTGAATTGGCTGCTTTTAAATAAATAAATTAGATTATGCACTGCTATATTAAATGCCTTTACTTATATGGATAGTAAGATAAAAGCAGTGAAAATTTTTTTTAATCCCTTTAGTTTTATATACAGTCAGTATATTTTTATTAACCAGAGGAGAAGTTGTAGATGATAACTAACAAAGACTTGAAGGAATTTATATGGGAGGGGGAAAGGGCAAGAATTACGTGGGATAAGCTGATCCTCCCTGTAGTACAAAGTCGATTATGATTATCTGATCTGAATGGATATTTTAGAGCTACACATTTAAGTCTCTTATACATAACAGAAGTAGAAATGTATGAATCTAAGTGGAAAAGGATGGTGAAATTGAAGTTTGAGAAATATGGAAAGAGTATGATTTTGGATGTAAATTCTTAAGGAGAGTAACAGCAACTGTACAGAATATTATAGTCATAAAGCAGCAAAATGTATTCTAAGAACTAAGCCAACATGGTAATGGAGAACTTTTTTTGCCATTAGGGATGACTGCAAGTAGGACTATAGAAAATAGATAAGGAGGTTAAAATTTACTGGAAAAGACTGTCAAAGAAACCAAGGTATTGGGAGCACATATCTAGAGAGAGAAAGGCAAAAGGTTAGGATGAGGCCAAGATGATGTATGGACTGCAGGCTAGAGATGGCTTTCCTTATGAGGGAATTGATAGCAAAGTATAGGCAAAGAAAAATGAATAGGGGAATCCTAAGTGAAAAACTTGCTCTGGTAGAGTTTTTAGTCAAAGCTAGAACATAAAGTGCTGTTGAAAAAAAGGTAATTAGTAGAGTCTATAAAATAATTGCATGATAAGTATAAGAACCAATCAGAGGAGGTTAGGCAAGCTTAGGAATAGAGAATGCAAAGGCAGTTTGCAAAGGAACAATAGGACATATGTTTGGCTCCCAAGTATGCAATAAGGTCCAGAAGGCTTAGGATGTTTGCTTGGAAATGTTTGCATGGGTTTTTTATACCCCAAGCAGACTTCCAAATGTTTTCCTCAAGTAAGTGGCAAAGGATGGAGGTGTGATGGGAAAGACAGAGGTAACTGGGAATATGTTTTGGGGAGTGTAATGAGTTGACATATTTTAAAAAATTCTCCAAAGCACTCTGTAAAAAATGTTGGACGATAAAATGGCTATAATTAAGGAAATGATTCTTTTGGGCTGGGGCATAGGATCTGAATTGCCTAGACCTTGTAAGGCCTTAAGTTTAATACTATTGGCTGACAAAAAAAAGATTTCTAGAAAACTAAAATCAAAATCTGAACCAAATGCAACAGATGTACTATATGTTGTAAAAAATAAAATAACTGAAAGTGATACATTTATAAAAGGGAAAGAGCAAATGTAGTGTTATATGGATGTGGATCAGATTTAAGCTTTATCCTTTCAGAGGAAGTCCAGTATCTTGGAACAGCTGTTGGCAAGAGTCAGGCTTTCTGGTGCTACATTGCTGTTCTCCTGTAGTATCCACATTGCCAATATTTGTTGGAGGAATACACATTGACTGGTTCCTCCACTATGTTCCATGTGCGCTCATCTTTCCACCTCGAATTATAGTCTTAGCTGTGTTGCTCTAAAATACCCCCTCAAATTAAGTAATCCTAGTCCACCTTGTTCTAATGGTAGAATCAGTTTATCCCACTTGATCCTTGCTGTTTTCCCTTCCCAGATAAAATCCTTCAACTCTTTTTTAATTGCTGTCCATAATTTCTCCTCCGGTTGATAAAAGTCTGCCTGACCTGTGTATAAGACTAAAGGGACAAAAAACATTTTAATGGCTTATATGTTAGTATCCATTATCCATATAACAAAACTTCCAGTCTCTCAATTTTTGTATTATCTTCTGTTTAGTCTCTTTCCACATGTCCTTAGCTGCCACCAGAGTCATTTCTAATCCATACTCCTAAATACTTCATTTTATCATGTCCCCATAAATATGGATATTGTTGGACCAATTTGTGTGTGGGTACATAATTTACTGCTACTGCCTTTGTTTTAGCTTCATTAATTTTGGTTTCTGAGAAGATCTGGAACTGTCTTCCACAACACTGTAATGTCCCTTTCTGGTTTTGTCATGTATAGAATAATATCATCTGCAAATAGAGCCAGCTTTTCCTGACTACCATACCAATTGTATCCTTGAATTTCTGAGCCACTTATTTTCTTTGCCAGTAGTTCTAAATATAATACAAACAACAAAGGGGAAAGTGGACAACCCTGCCTGGTTCCTCTACTCAAGTAGAAATTATCAGAGAGGTCCCCACCAACTTTAATTCGCACCGCTGATCCCTCATATATTCTTCTAATCAACCATATAATTGTATCAGGGAAAGTAAATGCTTCCATTGCCCTGCTCATGAAGTCCCAGCCTACTCTGTCAAATGCTTTCTCTACTTTAAGAGCCACCAATAAAAGTGGTACTTTCTTACATTCTGCTTTCCTCTGGATCATTAATGTTCCATTAATATTGTCAAATGTTTGCCTCCCCTCCACAAAACCACACTGATCCATATCTACCAATTTTGGTACCACTTTTGCCATTCTTTTAGCCATTGTAGACATAAACACTTTATAATCATGGTTTAGTTTTGAAATGGGCCTGCATGAAGATGGATCCGATGGATCTTTATCCTCTTTAGGTATTACCATTATACCACCTTCGTCCAAGAAGCTGGAACTTCCCCTCCTCTTAAAATATTGTTAAACAACACCTTCCAGAATTTTATCTGTTTTTTTTCCTCCTAACTTCCAAACTTCCACAGGAATACCATCTATTCTTGGGGACTTTCCAGTAGATTGGTTATATATAGCCATTTCTATCTCATCCCTTCCTATCCTAACTATTAGTAACAGAGCTTCATCTACCTCTAACTTTGGCATACTTAATTCTTGCATAAACATTTCCATTTGTACCTTTTCTTGAGTTCCATATTTCTTTGCTTTATACAAATTTTCATAAAATATCCGACATATTTCTAATACTTCTACAGCGACACTTGTTATAGGTTCCCTAAGCTTGATGACTGCCCCTTTCACTTTTTGTTGCTGAGTTGTTGTGCTAAAAGTTTTTGTGCTCTAGAAATATTATCAAAAAACAGTTGCTTAACAGCAATCAATACCTAAAGAGGGTAAATGTCCATGTGATCTGTAGTGAGAGTAGAGAACAGGTGGAGGAGACCCTGGAGAGATGGAGATATGCTCTAGAGAGAAGAGAAATGAAGGTCAGCAGGACTAAGACAGAATATATGTGTGTGAATGAGAGGGAAGATAGAGGAATGGTGAGGATGCAAGGAGCAGAGGTGGCGAAGGTGGATGAGTTTAAATACTTGGGATCAGTAGTTCAGAGTAATGGTGAGTGTGGAAGAGAGGTGAAGAAGAGAGTACAGGCAGGGTGGAATGGGTGGAGAAGAGTGTCAGGAGTGATTTGTGACAGATGAGTACCACTAAGAGTGAAAGGGAAGGCCTACAAGCTGGTAGTGAGACCAGCTATGTTATATGGTTGGAGACAGTGGCATTGACAAAAAGGCAGTTTGAGCTGAGTGTGGCAGAGTTAAAGATATTAAGATTTGCACTGGGTATGACGAGGGAGGACAGGAATAGGAATAAGTATATTAGAGGGTCAGCCCAGGTTGGAAGGTTTGGAGATAAAGCCAGAGAGGCAAGATTACATTAGTTTGGACATGTGCTGAGGAGGGATGCTGAGTATATTGGGAAAAAGATGATAAGGATGAAGCTACCAGGTAACGGAAAAGAGGAAGGCCTAAGATAAGGTTTATGGATATGGTGAGAAAGGCAATGCAGGTGGTTGGTGTAACAGAGCAAGATGCAGAGGACAGGAAGAAATGGAAACAGATGATCTGCTGTGGTGACCCCTAAAGGGAACAGCCGAAAGAAGATGATGAACAGCAATCTTTCTAAACTCATGCATATTATCGAGGTAATCCCTTATTTTCTGTTTAGCATTCTGCAGTTGCTCCTTTGCTTGTTCTGAGAGATTTCCCCTATTTTGCAATACTTTAAAATTTGTCAATCTCTCTAAATATTTCTTGTTACTGTTAAGCCATATCTCCCTTTCTTTTATTTCCAACCTAGTTTTGAACCCCACTTTAATTTTATCCCACTCCTTAGCTATGCTTTCAGAAGACAAACCTGTCTTCTCTTGTAGCTCCTGAAATAAATCCACAACCCATTCCTTAAATTCCTCTCTTTTCATCCGGTAGGTGGGGAAGTGCCAGTGTCTCATTTTCATTTCATTACCTTGCGTTTTTATTTTAGTTATTGATGCATGATCTGAAATAGTTATTGGGTACATTTCAAGACTTTCAATTAAATGCACATGTTCCTGTGAAATATAAAATCTATGTAGCCTAGCCCAGTTTTTGTATCTTGGTGAGTAATATGTAAATTCACTCCAAACTCCTAGTACTGAATTCACATATTCCATGCTAAACATTTTCATAAAGTTCTTCAAAAATCTAAATCCCTTGTTATATTATCCCTTCTAGGCACCCAGACACATCTTCACTGTTACAAACCAAATTCCGTTCTCCACCTACATGTAATATTCCTTGCTGAAAGCTGATTATTTCTCCCAAAATTTTCCTAAGCTCCATTATAGCAGTTTTAGGGGGGATGTAAATGCATGCCAGTGTAATCCTCCTGCCTAGTCAGTAGCCCCTTAATACTCACTATATATCTTCCATTATTATCTTTTTTCCCCTCTTCTATCACTATTGTGGCTCCTCTTGTAATTAAAATAAGTACTCCTCGTTTCCTTTGCCCCAGATATTCTGCTGAATAACCATCCTCAAACCTTTATCAAATTCACATGTTCAGTTCTTTCCAGGTGTGTCTCCTGTAGCATAGCTATTTGCAATCTACATTTTTTAATATAGTTCACTACTCTTTCTTTTTTATATTTATCTGTACATCAATTTAGATTGAAAGACATTACAGAAAGCATAATTTTCTTATATAGTTATTATTGCCACCTTTTATATATAACTGCAGTTTTGCTAAATGTCTAGTTCCAACTTTTATGTTACATGTATATATTGTTCAGCAGTTTGGTCTTTTGTACAGTTGTTTCAAGTCATATCCATTTACCCCTATGTCACATCTTACATAACTTTTTATTTTTTTGAAAGCTCTCAAACAGAATAAACAAGCCCCCCCCCCAAAAAAAAACCTTCCTAAAACCTATGAACTTTACAGTAACTCACAAAACTATGTACATCTTCAAATATTGAAGTTTTTGGTTCCTAATAAGAACATAAGTTCTAAGTTGATAGCTACACAGACAGGCTAAAATTAACCAAAAAGAAAGGTTAGTCATGCTAAGATGCATGGTACAGCCTGTGCTATTAGTAAATGCTATTTAATTTTTTATATCTATATAACTCTCCCAGTTGAAAAAACACTTGAATACTTTCAGTTAATACTTTCTCCAAGCCATTTTTCTTTATCAAATTGTCTTCTAGTGACATGCAAACCAGACACTAACTGCAAAGGCTACCTTGTTTATCAGAAAGAAAGACTTACAGTATTTAATATTCTTTTTCATCTACATGCTTTCTAATAACCCTGTTACTGGATAACACCTATTTTTACCCAGTCATTTCCCTATGTAAGCATGGGAAAAAAACACAGTAATTTTTATTTTGTCATACTCTGTTAACCAGACCCTAGTGCTCCCCCCACCCCCATCTCCTCCCCTCCTCATTCTTTTTTCATTGCAGTGTCTACATTTTTCAAAACTGGACAAAGAAAAAGAGAGAAGAAGGGAGAACAAGAAAAAACAAAAGCACCTGTTTATATTTGTACCCCAGTGCATTTAAAAAACCTGAAATAAGTTTACTTCAAGTCTAACTGGTTTTGCATTATCTTTAAAGCTGTCACACCTGGGAAAATCCATGATTGTTTTCAGGGAACATTTTGTCCTAGTCAGTTTCTCTGTTCTTTTTTTTTTCTTTTCTCTCAGCCAGTCACCTTCCACCAGACTGTCTCCAGTTTCTCTTTACCAGACTGTCACCATGGAGACAAGCTGCAGAAAACCTTCTTAGTGCAGATATTTGCAAGGGCCAGAAAAACAGCCTTATTGTTAAGAGAAAAAGTTTTAAAAACATACTGTTATTTGTCTTTTTCCTGTTCTTGCAAAGTGAACATTTTATTTGTTGGGATATGCCTATCAAAGATGGGCCTCATCTGTGAACAAAATGCAGCATTGCTAATGAACCTGAATGATATCTGTTTTCTGCATTTCAGAATAAAGAGATTTGGTTATAGCTCAGTGAAGCCTGGGATAAGGACGCATGGCCGAGTAAGAGTTAATTTACTAGGGCAGGCTGTGTGTCCTGGAAAATTTGAGCTACCATTGTTGAATTGAACATTTTGTACTTGAACATTCTGTACTAGCTGTGGGTTTGAGGTAATTTGTGATAAACATGTTTTTCCTATATGTTTTTCATAGCCAACTGTCAACGGTCAGAAATGTAACAAAAAGTTGTTTTGCTTGCAGTATAAAAGTTGATGTCAGTAAACAAGTTGATCAGATCAGAGGAGATCAGATCAGTCCAGGCCGGACATCTTGGCCAACATGCTGTGTAATCTGGTTAGCTGCTAATAAAGGAAAATTCATCGCCTGAGGCAGATGCGACTCATTTGAATTTTTTCTTCTGACATTTTGGTCCTTCGGACCGGAAACCTCTACGAAGATACAGATCAGACCAACAGAGAGACCAAAAAACCTGTGCAGGTGAGGGTTTCTCATCTTAAGATTCCCTTGATTGAAAGCCCTCTGACTGATTTGTCATTGAAAAGAGGCCGGCCGCTCTCTGATCCCTATCTGAGGGACGGTTTCTGAACGAAAAGGGGAAACGGAGTCTCATCTGGTTCAGGTAGGATGAAAAATAAATTTCTTTTAATTTAATTTAATCTTGTCGACAAGGTTTTATTTTTAGTTAAGGATGGGTAGGATTACTTAAGGTTATTTTGTTAGGGTCACCCATTAAGATAGTCCCATTTTATAATAAGCTCTGTAAAATAATTTTGATACAGTCCTAAATACCAGAGAAAAAAAAAGAAGAAAAAAAAAGGGGGGGGGGGTAAAATAAGAAATCTAAGGGAAACATGGGTTCGAGTTGCTGCAAGTGTGAGAGTGATGCCTGTTTAAATGTTGATGCTAAGTATATGAAAGGTTTAAACAAAGATAATGTTAAATTGTTGAAAAAGTGGAAGTCGAGATATGATTTTGATGGTACACTGAATAAGAATGCCTGTGCAAAATTGGTTAGAGATTTGAAAAGAGATGCAGGAACTAGAACTAAAAAACAAAGACAATTGGGATTTCCCCAAGCACAAAAATGGTTAGAAGAGGCAAATAAATGAGCTATAAAAGAAAAACAGTGCCAGGAAAAAGAAAAAATAAATCAAAAGGGATCACTGGTTTCAAGTAGAAAAGTAGCTTTATTTTTAGATAAGGAGGATGAGCATACAGTTTGTGCGGTACAAAGGCAGGCAACTGCCCCATCGTATGGGGAAATTGCTGCTGCTGTACTGGCGGAACCTCCTCAATATCAGTCTGAAGATGTGGGATCTGTACAGCAGGGTGGGTTATTGGCTGCTCAAGGAAACGTTGTGACCCCTCCAATTTACCTGCAAATTCCCATAGTACCCAAGGTTGCTTTGCAACAGGTAGACCAACCTATGCAGTTAAGGTCGGGACCAGCAGGGCAAGGACTTTGGGCCATTAAACTTTCTGACCACTCAGAAGCCCTTCCCTTAATACAAGTTGCAAACCCACAAGCAGGGGATGTTGGACAAGAGCCAACTATTTTAGTTTATTGTCCCTGGGCTAGAGAGGATATAAAATGAGCTACGGATGGTATTCCTCATCCCAAGGTTAATTTTCAAAAGTTTTCTGAGGACATAGTTGGTATGCGTTTAAGTTATCATCTAAATGGTTTAGAAGTAGAACAAGTAGTGCGACAAATCCTGGGTCCAGATTGGCACTTAGTTTGTGGTACTTGGACATGTAAGGCAGATGACGGCACTACATTAAAGCATAATTCTGGGGTGTTAGACACACGAGTCACTGATCTGTTAAAGAGAATTTCTGATAAGTGGCGTCCAAGAGCAGATTGGACAGTAATAAATCAGTGCATCCAAAATGATGATGAATCTGTAGATCATTATATTGTAAGACTGACAGAAGTGTTCAATAACCATTGTGGAATGATGATTTCACAGGATCAGACTAATGGTAGTCCGTATGAACAGCAATTGAAAAATGCTTTTCTTAAAGGTTGTAAGGCTCCGATAAGTAGTTTTATTACTAAGCACATGGTAGATCACAGAACATGTAGACTGCAGCCTTTGTTTGAATTTGCACGGCATGCTGAGCGACATTTTAATCTAAAAAAGAAAAAGAAAGTACAAGTGTTGGCAGTAGGGGATGATGGTGGTATATTCTTATTACAGGACCAAAGGGGGCAAGGGCACTGTGGTGGTGTAAAAAAACGTGGGGGCCCGCAATGGGACACGTTAAATGAAACAGGTGGACATTCAGCCTATAGGGAAAGGTTAAAACGTGGAGAATGTTTTAAATGCGGTAGACGTGGGCATTTCGCTGCCGACTGTGAAGAGTGGCAACATCCCCCACAGCTTACGAACAAGGGCTCCGCATGACTATATGATAGTAAAAGAAGGCGCCAAATTCATTATTGTGATTATTGTAGAGAAGAAGAAAGCAAGAATGATTGTGATGATGATGAGGCAGGCACTCTCTGCGATGAATGTCAGGACACCCAGGAAATTAAGGAAGGGCGGGATTGTGACTGTGAAGTCATAAACCTGGCACATTTGGGTATTGCTATGCATCTGGATCAAAATCCCATGATAGAGTTTTTGATTGAGGGTCAGAAAGTGGAGTTTTTATGTGATTCAGGTGCATCACGTACACTTTTGGGTCCAGCAGGTCTACCCCTGAACTGCAAAACAGATGAGTTTGTCCTTGTGAAAGCGGCAAATGGGAAAATCTATAAGGAAGCACTGTCTCATCCTCTACTGTTCACAGATCCGCAAACAAACCAAACTGTTAGGTGTAGGGTAATTATATCGAAAGTTTGTCCAGTTAATTTGCTGGGAAGAGATTTGATGCATTTGTTTGGAAGAGCGGCAATTCTCACACCTAAAGGCATTGAGGTGAAAAGGTTAGCAGATGGCTTGGAGGTACAAGGAGTACAAAACTTGATTTCAAATGGGCCGGGGAGGGTTGATACAGATTTGATCAACCTAGCTTTAAGCAAATCTAGGAGCGGGTCACCGCAGGTTGCGGCGCACTTACATTGTACTATGTACTACAGACAGGCCCCTGGTCCAGATAAAGAATTTGAAAAAGAATTCTTTAGGCACAAATGTGCAAGGATAATTTTGAATGATATGTTTTGGGATAAGCAAGGGAATACAATAGTGACCTGTACTTTGACCAAGGAAATGAGTTCTTTATATCGCTCAGCTTATAGCCCACATATTTCAATTACTAAAGCGGTGGGGACACACTGGGTAGATTTGGCGAAAAAGGTAACAAATTGGGACACAGTGTCCGAAAGTCACTTGAAGGATCAACAGATCCAGGTACAAAGATTAAATTGGGTGACTTGGGCACAACCAAGTGTGCACCTCAGGGATGACAAAACAGAAATGGCATGACAAATCCTCCTAACTCAAGAGGAAGATAGTGCGTTAAGTGCCTTACCTGTAGATTTATGGTCAAAAGGTAAACGGGATGTAGGACTGATGAAAACAGCAGGTGAAGTTTGTATAACTCCAAAGTCAGGTTTTAGACCTCATAAGCACCAATACCCACTAAGTAAACAAGCAGAGGAAGGAATTAAGCCAGTCATTGAGCAGCTAAAACAGGTAGGAATTCTTGTTGAATGCCCAGGTTCGCCCTGCAATACTCCGTTGTTTCCTGTAAAGAAACTGGATGGGTCATGGAGGTTGGTTCAGGATTTACAAGCAGTTAATTTGGCTGTGATTCCAAGAGTACCGGTGGTCCCTGACCCCTATACATTACTTAATGATTTATTACCTCAGCACAGATATTTTTCTGTCATAGATATAAGCAATGCCTTTTTCTCCATACCACTACATAAGGAGAGTAGATTTTGGTTTGCATTCACTTATCAAGGTAAAAGATAACCTACACCAGATTGCCACAGGGCTATTGTGAGAGTCCGACAATATTCGCACAAGAAATGGCTGCGAATTTAGCTCAGTTTGTTCCCCCAGAGGGAAGCCAGGTTCTGTTGTATGCAGATGATATTTTGTTGGCCTCACCCATGCAGGAAAGTTGTAGAAAGGATACCCTTGCCCTTCTTAGTTTTTTAGCTGAGCAAGGACATAAGGTAAATAAAGAAAATTTACAATGATGGAAAGCACAAGTAAAGTATTTGGGTTATTTAATTTCGCAGGCAGGCAGACAATTGGAGAACAAAAGAAAACAAGCAATTCTTGTGGCACCTATGCCTACGACTAAGCGGGAGATGATGTCCTTTTTAGGTGTGACTAATTTTTGTAGAAGTTGGATCCCTAACTATGCTGAGGAAGTAGGGCCATTGACCGCACTGATCTATGATACTCCCATGGCGGCTAAGAATAATATACAGTGGACAAATAAGGCAATACAGGCATTTATTAGAATTAAGCAATTGATAGCAGGATCCTCTGTTTTGGGTTTTCTGAACTATTCTAAGCCGTTTGTACAAATGGTTGATTGTAAGAGAGGATATATGACTTTGGTTCTGGTACAAGTACATAGGGATAAACAGAGGCCGATAGCTTTCTACTCCTCCAGATTAGATCCTGTTGCAAGGGCTTTGCTGCATTGTGTTCAAGCTGTGGTGGCAGCCGCAATGGCAGTACAAGCCTCAGCATCATTAGTTTTGTTTCACCCATTACAATTGCGGGTTCCACATTCAGTAGCTAGTATACTTTTGCAAGATAAGATAACCTTTTTATCTCCTAGTCGACATTTGTCCTGTATGACAGTGCTGCTGACAGCCTCATATGACCATAGAAAGATGTACTACTCTTAATCCGGCGACACTTTTGCCGACTCCAGAAGAAGGTACTCCACACGTTTGTTTAGAGAGCATTCATGACAAAGTACTTCCCCGACCAGATTTAATAGATATTCCATTGATAGATTCTGATCTCGTTTTTGTTTGTAGATGGATCTGAAGTTTTGGAGGCAAAAGGATTGTCAAACATTTATTCTGCACAGGCAGCTGAGTTGGTGGCTTTAACTTGAGCTTGTACCTTAGGGGAGGGTAAAAAAGTGACAATTTATACGGATAGTCAATATGCTTTCTCCACTGTACATGTTTTCGCTCAATTATGGAAGAATAGGGGAATGGTTACTGCGACAGGCAAACCAATAAATCACAGAGATTTAATTTTACAGTTGTTAGATGCAGTGCAACTACCACTACAGATAGCAATATGTAAATGTTCCGCACATACCAACAGAAAAGATCCTGTCTCCAGGGAAAATGCCCTTGCTGATATGGCTGCAAAAAAGGCAGCTCAAGAAAATGATTTGCTTTTACATGATAATGATTTGGAGCCCGGACACCTCTTAGACTTAGAGACACTAAAAGTAATGCAAACATTGACGACACAGAAGGAAAAATGTCGTTGGGTAAAATATGGTATCACTCAACAGAGTGGGTTGTATAGGGCATCAGATGGCAAAATGGTATTGCCCTCAAACCTTTTTAGGTATGCGGCATTGGTTAGCCATGGACCTGCCCATGTAGGAGTACAGACGATGATTCATATAGTGTCTAAGGTGTTTTGGTGTAAAGGGTTTTCAACTTATGCAAAGCAATTCTGTTTATCTGTTTATTATGTGCAAAGTATCATGCTCGGGGGGAGTTAAGAAGTCTCAGCAGGCATTCCCTACCCCTCCGTATCCATTGCAGACACTCTTTATGGACTTTATTGAATTGAAACCCTCAGAGGGAAAAGGGTTCTGTTTGGTCATTATTGATGCTTTTTCTAAATGGGTAGAAGTTTTTCCAGTGAAGTATCCGAATGCACAAACAGTAGCAAAGCTTTTGACTACAGAAATAATTCCCCGATTTGGTCTACCAAGACGCATTTACAGTGATAATGGGTCTCATTTTGTTAACCAGATTGTTCAGAAATTGGGTCAAGTGTTTCAAATTGATCTCAAAAATCATTGTGCTTACCATCCCCAATCAGCTGGACTGGTGGAAAGACACAACGGTGTCTTGAAGAGTAAGCTCTGCAAACTAATGGCAAAAAACACATAGGTCATGGACTGCGTGCCTTCCGTTGGCACTCCTGTACATGCAAATCTCACCTTCCTACAAAGGACTTGCACCATTTGAACTTTTGTTTGGGAGACCATATTACGTCCCGCAGTGGCAAGGATTGTTGCCAGCGGAACGTGAGGGGGGTGAGGATCTAGCGGACTATATGAAGAAGCTGCTAAATGTCAAATCTCTTGTAACCAATGACTCCTTTGCAGATTCCAGAAATGAAACCTTGTTAAGCGTGGCACCCGGGGACTGGGTGTGGATCCAAATTGTGAAGAGAAAGAATTGGTCATCCCCCAGGTGGGAAGGCCCATACCAAGTACTTATCTCGACACCTACGGCTGTAAAGATCGCTGAGAGGACTTTGTGGATTCATATCACCCACTGTAAAAAAACTCAAGGCTCTTCCTTCTGCCATTGATATTGGTCAAACTCCACCGGACCTCTGAGCGCAAAGTCTGGCTACAAAGGGGGATTAGCCCAATAGGGGTTAGTTTGTCTCAAACCCAGTGAAGAAGCCAATGGCGCTAGGTAGTCCTTAGGGAGTATGGCCATGTTCAACTGGTACTTGAACTGTCACGTGATGATGATTTTGGTGGCAAAAGTAAATATGTCCATACGAGAAGGAACAGTTGCAAGAGAAAAAGGAATGGTGGTGCTGCAAGCGCAAACAGGTGTTACTACTGTGTTTAAGGTGAAAATTTGTGAAGGAATTTTGGACTGTTCTAAATGGAACAATAATAATTTCTTGACTCGTGCAAAATAGTTGTGCAATAGAGACTGTATGTCCTGGTCAAGTGTTTGGTGGTCAACAGATGTGAATGGATGGGAAACAAGTGGTGCAGTGATACCAGATAAAGTTAAAAGGAGGCAACAAAGAATAAAAATTAAGCATTTCCAAGGTACCGGAGTAGTTACTATAACCATTGTGTCACCACAAGAAAGTGATTCAGGAGTTTATGGAATCAGCATGTCTCTTCCAACTAGAACTGATCCTTTGGGGGCCCTCCAACTTAAAGTACAAAGCCTTAAGAATGCTACAAATAAAGCAGATTTTGCCTTCACAAAAGAAGAACTATTGTTACTCGAGATGGGATTCGTACACCATAATGAATGGTTATCTTGGGTTAGATATAGTACCCGAGAAGCACATTGTGAGAACTGTATTTCTTGTGCTGAAGGTAAACAGCAATTAGCAACAGTCCCATTGATGCAAGATGAAGGTAACCTAACGTGTCTGTTGAAATTATTCTTCAGCAAAACTGAAGATAAATGCAAAGATGAAACTCAGCATTTTCCGGTCATAAGCAAAGTTGAGAAACCGCCTGCAGCGATTTCCTATCCAGGTTTGTATATGTGCATTTCCAGAGATGGCACAGGGAAAAATTATGGCAATATGGGGCAGAACTATTGCAATGTTACTGTGAATGGCAATGGGAATCCATTTTTGGAGAACCAAACTCATAGTTTAGCAGACATATGGTGGTTATGTGGAGATAAACTCAGATCAAGGCTTACAATTCCCTGGAAGGGAACTTGTGCACTTGTAAAGTTAATTCTGCCATTCTACATTTTCCCAGTTCCAGCAAGCAATTTTGTAAGAGAACTTGAAATAAAGCCGAACTGGTTGAGTAGGAGAAAAAGAGAGGCACCGAAGCAATCTTTCGATAACGGTGTCTACATCTATAGCATTGGCATACCAAGAGGCGTACCTGATGAATACAAAGCAATAAACCAAATAGCAGCTGGTTTTACATCCATCTTTGTCTGGATTCAACCTAATAAGAATGTGGACTGGATCAACTACATTTACTATAACCAGCAGCGTTTTGTGAACTATACCAAAGATGCATTGAAAGGAATTGCTGAACAACTGGAGGCCACTTCGCAGGTGGCATGGCAGAATCGAATTGCATTGGATATGCTCCTGGCCAAAGAAGGAGGAGTTTGCAAGATGTTTGGGACTTTCTGTTGTACATATATTCCAAACAACACTGCGCCTGATGGAAGTATCACTCGAGCTTTGAAAGGTTTGGAGATGTTATCCGAAGAATTGGCAGAGAACTCTGGGGTAAATAATCCCTTTACAGATTTTCTACAAGCGTGGTTAGGAAAATGGAGTCATCTCATCAGCAGTTTCCTGGTGTCCGTTGGAGTTGCTGGGGCTATCGTGGTTGTATGTGGTTGTTGTTGTATACCCTGTATCAGAGGTCTTCTACAAAAACTGGCTGATACTGCTGTTACGAAGACGATGTACCAGCAATTGCAAGAGACTGGTGAAAGTGAATACATTGAAATGTGACTCTTTGCAAATGTTTTTGAAGTTTTTGAAGTTTAAAAATTTGTCTTGCCAATGAAGTAATGTATGCAAAGAAAAACTTAGTTTTTACCATATATTGCTGAAATAAAAGACAAATAAAAGTGTTTTCAGGGGGGAAATGTTAAGAGAAAAAGTTTTAAAAACATACTGTTATTTGTCTTTTTCTTGTTCTTGCAAAGTGAACATGTTATTTGTTGGGATATGCCTATCAAAGATGGGCCTCATCTGTGAACAAAATGCAGCATTGCTAATGAACCTGAATGATATCTGTTTTCTGCATTTCAGAATAAAGAGATTTGGTTATAGCTCAGTGAAGCCTGGGATAAGGACGCACGGCCGAGTAAGAGTTAATTTACTAGGGCAGGCTGTGTGTCCTGGAAAATTTGAGCTACCTTTGTTGAATTGAACATTTTGTACGTCTTGAACATTCTGTACTAGCTGTGGGTTTGAGGTAATTTGTGATAAACATGTTTTTCCTATATGTTTTTCATAGCCAACTGTCAACGGTCAGAAATGTAACAAAAAGTTGTTTTGCTTGCAGTATAAAAGTTGATGTCAGTAAACAAGTTGATCAGATCAGTCCAGGCCGGACATCTTGGCCAACATGCTGTGTAATCTGGTTAGCTGCTAATAAAGGAAAATTCATCGCCTGAGGCAGATGCGACTCGTTTGAATTTTTTCTTCTGACACTTATAATACTTAGTATTCTTTTTTCATTTACCTGCTCTCTGTTTTAAAACAAAGGTCCTTAAACAGTCATTTTCCCATGCAAGAATGAAAAAGCAGCACATCAATTTGAACTGTGTCATGCCCCCTTAACCAGGCTCCTTTTTTTTTTTTTGTAATCATTACATTGCTCAAAACTGCACAAGAAGAAAAAGAGAAGGGAGAAAAATAAAAACACCTGCCTACAATCCCCATTACACACAAAAATAGCATGCAAAGAAAACCATGCAACACATACAATACTAAAAAAAGGTGTTATCTTTACTTAGTTAGCTTTCTCCCCTCTCTTCCCCTCCCCAAAGCATTTTTCCAAACATTAATGACATAAGGTAGGGCATATACTTGAATCCTCCACTCAGCAAACAAATTTTGAAGAAGTCCAGTATTTCCAGATTTCCTTGTGCTATCATATTTCACAAACATAATTAATGATTTGTAATCCCATATTAAGTTACTGATTATATTACTGTTCTTGTCCATCACCCAGATCCTGTCTCTGCTTCTTTTCCACTGTACTCTCAATTCTATTGTTCAGCTGTCATGCTCCCTTCCTTCTATCCAACATTTTCCAGTGAAATACTGGAAACGGTTTCACAGGTGCAGTCTCTCTGTGGTCTTGATTACCAGAGGAGTGAGAAGCTGAATCTCCTTCTGTTTCACAGCTCAGTTTTTGTTGGACAAACTTCTGTATTTCCTCCTTAGCATGCACTTCATCAAAAAATGATTTTGTTCCTCCAGGGAAGAATACCTTGAAGACAGCTGGATATAGCAGCTTGAATTTCACACCTGCATCTCAGCATTCTCTGAATAGAAAACTTCTCTTTTGCCTTGTGTACAATGAGTAATCATTCTCCACAAACACTCTGCTGTCACCTACTTTTAGTATTTTGTCCTTCTGCCACAGTTTTGCAAAATCAATTCTTTCTGCTGGTAGGATTGCATCCTTACTATTAAAAGTCTAGGTTGCTTTCTTATTGCTAGATTTGGAACATACACATGATGTGCCCGTTCAACGAATAAATCCTGCTGTGGAGTATCAGTCCAGCTGCTTGTGTTTTCATGAATTTAATGCAGTCTGTTCCTTCCAGCTTCTCTTGTATAGCTGAAAATCTCAAGTTTTCCCTATGTGCTCTGTCCTCTAATTCTATTATTTTTTGAAACATCTCTTCCTGAGCAGTCTCATATTCAGCCAGCCTTGTCTTCATTTTGACCAATGACTTTTGCAGCTTTATCATCTCATCTGAATATTTGTTTAAAGCATCTTCCATTTGTTCCAGCCTTTTGTTTTGAGTTAATATACTCTATCAGTACTTTGTTTATTTTAACCAGGTCTGTATGCAGTTGTTTTATATCATCCTGTAGGATATTGGAAGTCAAGTCTGAAGGTTGCATTACTTTTTGCTGAGAAGCTGCAGAACTCTCGCTACTCAGTGCTTCTTCCTTACTTTTTGTAGCTGATTTTTTTCCAGGTCTTCTGTATTTCTTTATTCTTGGCATCCAGGCAGTGTACTTACTAGGCAGTTACTGAAATTCACCCATAAACACAAGTCTACTGGCCTTCTCTGCTAAGTTTCTGATTTCACACTGGGAGAGCTAAAAACAAGCAGTTACTCAGTGTGCAGCCATCTTGGAACTCCTTAAAAGCTTTAACATTGACCCATAATTGTAAGCTGGATAGCAAACTGGCTCTAATTCACAGACCAAACACTATGAGTTGCAGCTGCCTCACCAGAAAGTGATATCCCACAGGGTAGGGTTGCCACCTTCGTTCACGGCTAAAACCGGAGCCACGCCATGCCCCTCGCGTCACCAGTAACCCCGCCCACCCCACCCCCTCTCCCACCAACATACCGCCTATTTTGTGATGTCACGACAGCATCGCTCAACGGGAACGCCCTCTTTTTTTTTTTCCTTTCCTTTTGGCTGATTTGCTATGCTTTTCTGTAAAAAGCATAGTAAATCAACGATCAACGGAACGCCCTTTTTTTCGTTCCGCCACCTGCTTTTTGATTTTTGCTATGCTTTTCTGTAAAAAAAAAAGTAAATCAATTAAACTCCGATAGTCTGTTTCCTTTTTGAAACAGAATACCGGAGTTTGTACAGTGTTTTCCGGACTACCGGATAATCAGTTTGATTTCCTGATAGTCCGGAAAAAAAACGGAGGGGTGGCAAGCCTACCACAGGGCATGGTACCATTGATTTTGGTAGACAACCCCTCCCCCATCACACTGTAGAGACAACACACCACTACAAAACAAAAATGAATTCAGTGACCTAGGTGTTTGGTTTGATAACTCCCACTATTTTGACAGTCATGTGACAAAAGTTATCAGGAAGTCCTTTTATTTATTCGAGCTAATTGCCAAAGAGGTATCATCAAGGTTTTAAAAAGGTAATCAGTCCCTTGTAATTAGTATTGATCAGGCCAATTATTAAGTATAATTCTCCCTTTTGGACATTTATTACTAAACATATCAAATGATTAGAAAGACTCCAAAGATCCCCAACCATAAAGATCACAGCCTTAAAGACCCTGAGCTACCAAGACAGGCTAAAAACTGTATCCAATTACTCAGTGTCTTACAGACTTTTGATGGGAAGTCTGAGTCTCACTTACTGTGCCATTAGAAACCCATTTGGCTTGGATGTCCTGTATCTCCACAAGTCCACTATATTCACCAGTACTAGAACCAGAGACCTAAAGCTTTACCAACAGATTGACTCTAGGATTGACTGCTGTGGACCTCTTGCAGAAAGGTTCAGAGGGAGGGTACTGATACAGTGTGAACAGTCATAAGACTAGTGGCCTTGGAATATCTCTGAATCTATCATAAGCTCTCCTAACATTTAAAACATAATTTCAGATCCAGTTTCCCAGTTATTTTAGTATATACTTATTTCTGCAGTGACTTCACTAACAATGTCTTCTTTCTCTAAACATTTTTGACTAACCTTCATGATTAAACATTCTAAGTTTCAAGTAAGTGAGGTAATCAGTTGCTTTCTTACCTATAAGCAGAGTGGCTAAAAACTTCACGTTTTGCTCCTACTCAGTTTAATACTAATTGCATCCATGTTCAGATATCCACATAAAACTGCCACAGAAATCCTCCTTCTTATACTGAGGAAACAGTTTGTTACTGACCTTTGCATCAAAGGCTTGCTTTTCACCCCTGATATATATATATATATATATATATATATATATATATATATATATATATATATATATATATATATGGATCTACTTGATATGGTTGACATTTCAAAATGTCGACATTCATATGGCCGAGACCATATGATCGACATTCGAAATGTCGACCATACAAGTACAAAATAAAAAACACAGGAAAAACATACCTTCACACTGCTAGCAGGAGAGCCCCCCCCCCCCCGAAATTTAAATATACCAACTCCGAGATCGCACTACAGTGCGGAAGATAGAAATCTTTCCATTCTGCACTGCACTGTACGGAGATACCGGTTCCACATGGTCGACATTTCGAATGTCAATCATATGGTCTTAGTCATATGAATGTCAGCATTCTGAAATGTTGACCATGTGAAGGGAATCCATATATATATATATATATATATACACATATACACAGTTGGCAATGAGCTTGCATCTTCTTGTGAAGTTAGTGCTGTTTCTCTTTTTCTTGTGGCACAGCCTCTTAATGATAATGCTTACTTTTCTGATCTGTGACTTTGACCTGTCTCTGCTCTTCTCTTCACATCTCAAGTTATTTTATTCTCTTTGCTCTTTTGAGGTCTTTCACCCTCAGTTCAAGTTCAGTTTTTTTCAGTTCAAGCTGCACTCTAAAGTCCTCTGCGTACTGGGCTGAAATGTTGTGCTACATCCTGTGCACTTACAGTGACTATTAGTCTATCCTCAAGTTCACTGCATTAAGTTTCCATGGCGCCCAAGGTTACTATCATCTCTTCCTTGCCCATACAAACATCTGAGCTTACATTCAATTTCTTTCACTGGTATTCTGTGAGAGTGTGATTTTTCCATACTCTACGAGCTCATTTTTCTAACTTTATTAACTCCGTATAATATATTACATTCATATGCCATCCTTGTGCACAGTACACCATAGCTCAAGAGCAGGAGGCTACTTCATTTCCTGCTCTGTTCCTATTCTCTCCTCTTCCCTTGTTTTCCCTTTTGGTTAGTTCTCTCCTTCCTCCTGGTATGACTTAAACTATTGTAGTATTCTTATACTTCTTTCCATTGCTTTTTCATTTTTCTCTCCTCGTTTAATCAGTTTCTACCATCTTCTCCCATGTCCAGGAACCTCTTGTTTAATTCATGCTTCCATGCTGTTTTAGGTCTGTGCCATTTTTAAGTGATGACAGTTCTGTACTTCTTTACTCAGTAGTCTGATAATGTTCATTTCTCTTTTTTTCCAGATGTTATCATCTTTCCTTATGCTCCATATCCAGAATTAGCAAGTACACTTTACTTCCTTTTGAAATGTTTTCCAAATCATTTCTGCTTCCACACTTCTTGTGCTCACCCACAGTCCCACAACATTTGTCTCATTCTTGCCTTATGGTCACATCACCTCCAGCATCTATCATTCTACTTTCTGTCTTGGTTTGCTAATCTCACGTGGGTTCAATGCCATCTAAGCACTATTCTCAGGGTTGGATTTCTTACTCCATGTGCTTTCTGTATGTGCCTCACTACCTGAATTGTCTGATACCATTTTCCTGCAACTCCATTACATCCTTCCTTCCTTTCCCATGTATTTCTTACTCAGCGCATCATAGATCTGTTTGGTCCTTTGTCTCTCTTACCTCTTCCAGTCTGATGTTATCCTAGTCAGCATTCATCACATATAGGTCTAGGATCCGACATAGGATCTGAGCCAGCACACATTGGCAACAGCTTAGCTCAAGCTCCTCCCCTCCTATAATGCTCTGCTGCACTCTAACCCCTCAGATCTCGTTTGCCGCTTAGTCGATCAGATGCAGATTGCTCAGCTACTCATAGTTTTCTGTAAGTGACTTTCTGATTTGGGTTTTTCTTGCTAGATTTTATCTGTTAAGTTTAATTTCTACTTGTTTAGTTACTGGTAACCTTTTTCTTACCCCTCCCATTGTTCGTTTGTCTTTATTGGTCGTCAGTTGTTTTGGGTTTATGTTTTAGCACTCTTTTCTGTTGAAGAGTTTAGTGGATTAGGAACTCCATTTCCTAACTCACTCTTTGACTTTTGCTAAGTATTTGTGAGGTTTTACTTATTTACTTATAGTTTTAGTGATTTATTAGTGGTTTACTGCTTAGTTGCTGGCCGTATCTTAGAGTTTTTGAAGTTAAGGCCTGTTTTTTCCCCCAGACTCTTCTTTAAGCTTTCCCTTCGGCTTTGGTTGTTCTCAATGTCTAATAAGCCTTTAGGTTTCAAGATGTGCTCCTCATGCAGGCAGAAGATGCCTATTTCCGACTCACAGGAGGAGTGCCTCTACTGTCTTAGCGCTGGCCACCTAGAGGTTGAATGCAGCATTTGTGCTGCATTAAACCCCAGGGCCCTCGTCGAAACAAGCTTCTTCTAAAAGGTCTGGTTCGGGGGGGCCCTTGGTTAAGGAATCCTCCTCCAAATTGGGACTCTCTGGACATAAAAGTAAACCTTCATCTTCTTCCTCCAGGGAGGTTTCCTCTAAGAGAGCTAGGCTGTCAGATCCCAGATCCCTCGACCCAACTCCAGCCTTAGCGGTTTTGGATCTGAGGGTCTCAGATCCAAGAACTTCTAGAGAGTCAACTCCTGGATCCAAGGCTTATGCTTCCAGCCCTTCAGAGCAGAGGGTTTTGGGTTCAACTCCTGGATCCAGGGTCTCAGGATCGAGGCCTTCAGATCCAAATCAGAACAAACCTGCCACAGATCTGACCCTTTTGGATCTGAGGGATTTGAAAACTGTTTTCTCGGACCCTCATGTTCCCTCAGATTCATTAAGGTCAGATCAGAGACCAGTGTTGGATCCCATTCTAATGGAGGATCTCCCTTCTGATTCTGTATGGGGAGATTGTTTATTTTCTCCTCCAAGTAGGACTTGTTCTCCAAACCTGTGAAGAAGGCCCTCAGGATCCAGACATGGGTTTCTGGTTAGGTCCTCGGCTTCCTCCTGATCCACCAGGAACATCCTCCTCTCCGATATGGACAGGATGATGCGGTCCTTTTTGAGAGCTGAAGTCAAACTGGGGCTGTTGGCTTACCCAGCCCATGGGATTGGGGTACCTGTTCTCCCTCCCCAGCGCTCTTGTCTTCATCTGGCCTCCCAGGGTTTGGACTTAAGGGAGCCGGTGCCCAGCAGGGTAGCAATGGAGGCTACTGGGATTTCTTTCATCTCTACCCCATCAGAGTCTATGGCCAGCTCTGCTCCCCTTCCCCCAGAACAGGCTAGGCCACCGGTCTTGGGTGTCACCCCGGAGTCCATGGGGGCTCGTTCGGGTCCAGGCTTCTCAGACCGTTTTCTGCCCCTCGGTGCTTCAGCACTTGATAGTTCCTGACTGGCACTGTTCCAGATGGTTGGGGGTTCTGGTGGGGTCTGATCTCCTCTCTGTGGTGGTATCAGTGGAGAAGGGGACAGAGCATTGTCCAATTCCTCCGCTTTCCGGGTAGTGAAAAGATCTCTCTCTACTGGCAGAGTGGCCTTCCCATTGCACTTTGCTCCATCCTAGCCCCAAAATTTGAGTGGGCCCTCTCATCCTGCTCCCAGTCAGCCCATCTGATCTAACCTCCAGAGTGGAGTTTCCCCAATAGAGGGCCCCATCTCTTCCGAGTTTTCCCTCGAGCCTCCCACGGAGAAAGCTGCTCAGAAGAGGACATGTAAGAGAAGACATTTGGACTCCCCGATGGAGTCTCTCAGGGAGGACATGGAGATCGATGACTGGGACAGTTCTCCAAGGTCACTGCCAATGATGTCTCCTTTGGAGACATACTGGAGATTCTTAAGGCCAAGTCATTTGGTCTGCCCAGCCCCCATCCACTGAGGAAACCATGTTCCTGGAGGCTTTCGGTACAGGCCCATCTAACTCTTGGGTGTCCCCCCGCTGACCTTTTGATCAACCCTATTTCCAGCAGGGCCTGGAAGAAACCTGATACAGTAGAGCTAGTATTGAAATGAGCAGATAAATATTTAATCCCACAATTGGATAAGGCATTTTGGTCCAAGGCAATTTCAGTTGAGGTGATTGTGGTGGCTCTCACCACCAAGAAAGAGTTGGCAGAGCAGAGTTCATCTGTCCATACTCCCAACCGTGAATCAAGAGCATTGGACAGGTTCAGAAAGGGGGTGCTCACATTGGCTTCTTTTAGCCTGCAAGCTCTGAATTACCTGACTTGTTTTTCCCGTCTCCAGAGGGATTTGATAAAGGAACTCACCACATCCCTTTCAGAGTCCATGCCTGTGGAGGGCTTTAAGTCCGTCTCTCCCAAGCTGGCCACGTTTACATCAATAGCTAATTTGTCCATGAGGTTATTATCCAGTGCTGCAGAGGGTTCTTCAAGGGTGGCAGGTACAGGCATTGCTATCAGGCATCATGCCTGGCTGCACTTATGTGGGTTTGTAGCAGCCTTTAAAGCGTCATTCACAAATGCCCCCTTTGATAGTTCCACTCTCTTTGGAGCAAGCATTAAGGAAACTTTGACCCACAGCCAGTAAGAGGGGAAGACACTGTCGGCTGTAGGGATCATATTCTCTACCCTCAAAGGTCCTTTTCCAAGACACAAAAGGGGAGTAGGAAAATGTGGTTCCGCAAGTCGCAGTCTTCCTTTCAGGAAGCTCAAGAGAATTCCTCTTCCAGGGTACGGGGCAGAGATTTCAATGGTCGACACCACCCAAGAAGCAGAGGAACTCCACAAAACCAAGGTTCCAGGGAGCCTTTATCTGAGAAGCCATTCCTGCACCCCTGAGGCATTGCACAACTGTCCCTCCCTGGAGGCAGTTGGAGGTCGGTTGGCTTTGCACCCTTTAGCCTTGGCAAGTCTTCACAAACGATCAATGTGTGCTAAGAATCATATCCAGGGGCTAAGTACAGTCCCTTTTCAGACCCCACCCCACCAAGAAACACAACTCTCCCAGACATGCCACCCAGTCAAATAGGGGTTAGCCCACCTAGAGGTCATCAACCTCATGCAAAAATGAGCCACCCAAAAGATCCCCACAGGACATTGAGGATCTGGAACTTACTCCCACTTCTCTTTGGTATCCAAGAAAATGGGAGACCTGCATCCCATTCTGGACCTAAACCTATCAGTCAAGAAGTCGAAGTTTCAGATGGTTACTGTACAGTCCATTGTGCCTCTTCTGCACAAGAATTACTGGATGTGCTCTGTGGATCACCAAGATGCGTACTATCATATCAAAATAGACAGGTGGTCCAGGAGATTTCTCCACTTTCGCTTAGGGGCTGATCACTTCCAATTCAGAGCCCTGCCCTTTGGACTCATCAAAGACCCCCAGGTGTTCACCAAGTACATGGCAGTGGTGGCAGCTCATTTCAGGCTGCAGGGATTCCAGATGTTTCCCTAACTCGACGATTGGCTCCTTCCACAAAGCATCAACTGGTAGAGAACACACAGTTTCTACTTCGTCTCTTAATTTCTTTTGGGGATAACAGTGAATCTGGCAATATCTTCTTTGATCCCGTCACAACATCTGGAATTCATAGGCACTCACTGGGTACTACCTTGGAGACTGCAGCTCTTCCTCTCCAGTGTGTGTTTCCTATCCGATCTTACATTCAGACACTTCTGGAGCAAACTCGTCCTCCAGTGTCAATCATTCTCAGGACTCTAGGTTCTATGACAGCAGCCATTTACCTTGTCCCGCTAGCCATATACTACATGAGAGTCCTTTAGCCATATTCTACATGAGAGTCCTACAGTGGACACTGATGGTCCACTGCTCTGCCCTTTCTTATCCCTTGTCAGTCCATATTCGTCTCACTCCAATTTGTCAGAGACATCTATCATGGTGGATGCATTCCCCAGACCTCCTAGCGGGCAGGATGTTTTCTCCCTCAGTTCCGATGGCCACAGTAACCACAGATGCTTCCCCCCTAGGGTGGGGGGGGAGGCATTTCCAGGGGAAGAATATCATAAATGTCCTAGAGATGAGAGCAGTCCTTCTCTCGCTGCAAGCATTTTAGGATTGTCTTCCTTTGGGGACAATAGCAGTTCAGACAGAGAACATGGCTGTTGTGTGGTACATAAACAAGTATGGGGGTACATGTTCTTATCTGCTTTGTTGCAAGACCATGTGGGTTTAAGAATGGGTGATGTCCTCGGGGCACTTTCTCTTTTCAACTCACAATCCTGGAGCATCCAACGTGCTGGCAGACAAGCTAAGCAGGGCTACACTGACCCCTCACGAGTAGTCCCTGAATCCTTCAGTGGCAAAGCAGATCTTCCGTCAGTGGGGGCCAACTGAGCTGCAATCTGTTTGCTTCCCCTCTCACTCACAAATGCAGCAGTTACTTCACCTTGAGCTCCCCAGAAGGGGGAATCCCCAGGGATGCTCTGACTCACAACTGGCCCCCATGTCTCCTGTATGCCTTTCCACCCTTAATTCCAGGAGTTCTTCAGAAAGCAAGATGCCTCAGGATGCAGTTGATCCTCATTGCCCCTTCTGGCCTTGATAGGTGTGGTTCCCTCAACACAATCTCATCTGAAGCACCCCCCTTGGGTGCTCAATCCAGTGCCAGATCTGATCTCCACTCCATCCACTCCCTCCATCTGACAGCTTGGTTTGTCCACTTCCAGTGATTATTGCTATGTCCAGGCTTGCGTCCCCTGTGATAGACATTATCCTTGCTTCTCAGAAGTCTTCTTTCAAGAGAGTTTATAGAAGTAAATGGAAGAGATTCTTTAGTTGGGTTAGAGGTCGGAATCGTGATCCATTTTCAGCTCCTTTTTCAGACATTCTCTTTTTCATGGCTTCTCTTTCTTAGGAGGGCACTAGGTTCAATATAATTGAACTTCAGTTGGCTGCAGTTTCTGATTTTCATCTCAGTAACTTCCCTAACTTTTCTTCCCAGCTCTGCAAAGCCTTCTTGAAAGGTGTATTTCTGTTGTGTCCTCCAGTCAAGGACCTGTCTCCACTGTGGTATCTTACTCTGGTGCTACAGTCTCTAACTAAACCCCCTCCCTTTTGAGCTTGCTGCATCCTGCAACTTTAAGTTTCTTTCTTGGAAGACTGCCTTTTAACTTCAACAAAGAGAGTATCAGAATTATAGTCTCTTAGCATTAAGCCCTCTTACTTAGTATTTCATAAAGACAGAGTGGCCTTAAAACCCAACCCTTTTTTATGCCAAAAGTGGCCATCGAAATGAATCTCATTCACTCGATCCAATTTCCATTGTTCTTCTCTAATTATGCTAACAAAGGGGAATACGTTTTACATACATTAGATGTTCATCATCAGCTTTATTTCTATATGCACAGAACTAAGCCTTTTCGCCTCTCAGACCAATTGTTTGTGGACTTTTCCATTAACAGGAAGGGCCAAGCTGTGTCGAACATTACTATCTCTCATTGGACTTCCTAGTGAATTTCTTTCATATACTCCTCATGTGGTTCTCCTTTGCCTGAACCATTTAGGCCTCATTCTACCAGGTCAGTGACCACTTTAGCTGCCTTTGTAGCCCGCCAGTCCTTGGATGACATTTGTGCAGCAGCATCTTTGTCCTCTCCTCATACCTTCATCTCTCATTACAAGGCTGGCTTAGTTTCTAGAGGAAAGGCTTCCTTCGGCTCCACTGTTCTTTGACATATCCTTCCTTGAGGCCACCCAAGAAATTTAGGTAACTGGGGACTCTGACCTATACGTGATGAATGGTGACTAGGATAACATCAGTTTAATAGTCACGTACTCACCATAACTTGGTATGTGTGTTATCCATAGTCACCATTCATCACAATCCCACCCTCCATCCCCCTTCCTGAGGGATTGGCAGGATTTTGGTGGACCTTGTCTGGTGGCAGGTATCTTCTGTCTGTCTTCTTTCTCCAGAGTAAACTCGATCTGAGGGGTTAGAGGGCAGCAGAGCATTATGGGAGGAGAAGAGCTTGAGCTAAGCTGTTGTCTAAGTATGCTGGCTCGGATCCTAGACCCATATGTGATGAATGGTGACTATGGATAACACAGATACCAATTTATGGTGAGTATATAACTATTATTTCCTCCAGGGAGCCATAGTGTCTTTTTTTGCCCTACCTTTTATGTCTGTTCCTTTCCTCTTATTGCCTTCTCTGTATTATTTTTCCAGATTTCTCTGAGTACCGAGTAGCTTCACCATTTTTCCTCTGGTATTCACTATTTCTATATTAAAATTTCCATTGATTAACTCTTTCCCCAGTATCCTTTTCTCTGTATACCCAATGTTACACTTCAGCTATTCCTTTTCTCTTCCAGATTCTTCATTTTTCTTCCTTGCCTTTGCCCCCATCCTTCTGTTCTCCATAGTTTTTGAGGTTCCCTTCAACTCACTTCATGCATCCTATTTCATTCATGTCCTTTAGTAAGATTCTTCACATCTCCCTTTCCCTTACTCTATTGCTTAACCTCCTTGTCTTCTTTCTGTGTCCAGTGAATGTTACATGTCATTGCATATTTAGGGATATATGGGAGTTTAAGGCCCCCCTTTTCCTATAATTCTCATTTTTGCCTTGCTAACTGTTTTCTACTTGCTTTTACTAACCCAGTCCTGTAGCTCTTTTTGCTTGTGTTGTAGACTTTTATCACCAGTGTCTAATTATATGTTGTGTCTTACATGGAGGATTATTTGTAGTATCATCATCCTTGTTGTGTTAATTCTCCCAAACAGTGTATAAATCTCCTGTCCTTTCTGGAGACTATCCCTTTCCTTTTTTCCAAGTTACTCTAGGATTTTTCTCTAGTGCTTCTCACTGTCTCTGTGTTCCCAACACAGAGCCTTAGTAATTGCGTGACTCTGCCTGTTATATCTGATATATCTCAACTACCCCCTTCTCTTTTCTGAATATCACTACTACTGTCTTTTTGTTGTTGGAACTGAATACTTCCATTTCCATAAACTTCTTGAAGCTCAAACCTGATTGCTTATAGTTACCATTGCTGCAGCCACATCCCGTGACATTAGCATTCGGTCATCTGCATATTAGATTTTATCCTTTCCTTTTCTTCAAGCATTGCTAAATTGTGTTTAACTTCAGTTGCCAGATACTCAGTCACAGGTCTCAACAGGTTTCGAGTATTGTGCTCTCTGTCTTTGTCTCCTGATATTCCTCCATTTATGAATATTTAAATTTCCAGGTCTTGGTTTATGACCTTCTTTTAGTCTAAGAGCACAATCCTACCTTTCACTTACTGCTTCTGTTTCTATCTGTACATAAATTCTACCAGATACTACCATTTTCCCTGCCTTCCCTTCAGAAAACCATTTTGCCATGCTTGTATTACTTTTGGCAGTACTTCATCCAGTCTTACTGCCAGTACTTTGCTAAAATCCATGATGCCTACATTAATCAAAGGCTTATAATTTCCCACTTCCCCTGTTTCTCCTTCCCCTTTCAGTATCATGTTTATCCCAGCTGGCCCTCCTCATGCTTTTAGAAATGTTATATTGTCTTATATTCCTCCTCCTCTAGGACTTTCCACATTTCCACCCCTCCCTATTTGTAGAATTCTAGGAAAAATCTGTCTGGCCCTCTGTCTTTCCTTTCCTTCATCTTGTATATAGATTTCCTCACCTCATCCCTTGTCTCCTCTGTATTCAATTTGTATCTTTGTTTCCTTCAGTATACATCTCGCTTCATCTTCCCTGATTACATTCTGAGACATCTGTCCCTTCCTGTTTGTAAGTCTCCCTGTAGTATTCCTTAAAATTTTCCCTGATTGACTCATCATATTCTAAATATTCTCTGTCTCTTTCCCTTAACTTCCATCTCTCTCTCTCTCTCTCTCTCTCTGTCAACAGCTTCTTGTATTTCTTGGCTAGATGTTTCCCTTGTGTCTCTCATACTATCCACCAGTTACCCCCAGTAACCTTTTTCCAACATCCTTATTAAATTTCCACATGTGACAAAGGCAATCTTACATTTATATAAATGAAAACTATACAAAATGAAATCACTTTAGTTGCAAACAGTTTACATCACAGACTCCACTGAAATAACTGTAGTTGTAAGCATTACTAATCACTTATAAACATTCTAGTCATTGTCAGTTAACCATTATGTAGCTCATTCAAATCCTGCCGCTTAAACCTCTTTTCTGCTCTGCATATACTTTTCCCACAATTCCTATTTTTTCTATGTAGTTTACGCCTTCCCTTTTCTAAAGATCCCAATTCCAGTTGTGTTAGCTCAGTTACTATATTCACTATTTCTAGTAAAGTTGGTCTAGACTTTGATTTCCATTTTCTAGTAATTGCTTTTTTGGCAGCCATCATAATTAAACTCATGAGGCTTTACTATGTCTAGGCAATTCCGATTCTGTAGCATAACTCAAAAAAATCATCTCCCCAGTCAGTCCAATCCACCCACCCAGCATCTCCTACAGAGTGGCCTGCAGGAATCCCAAAAGTCTGCTAACTCATCACACCTCCAAAAAATATGTTCCCAGCTATCTCTTTCTTGCCCATCACACCTCCAGCATTTGCTGTCCACCTGAGGAAAAATTCTTTGGTGTCTACTTGGGGTATAAAAATACCTATGTAAACATTTCCTGGCAAAGATCCTTAATCCTCTAGACTTTGTAGCATATTTGGGAGATATGCATATATCCCCCATTTTTTCTTTGTGAATTGCTTATCCAGTCTCTCTTCCCCGTCGTTTCTAAGCTTTTTTGATTGATTCTTATAATTATCATGCAGTATTTTACATGCTTTACTAATTATTCCTTTTTTTTTAACGACAGCTTCTGTTCTACATTCTATTAAGAACTCTATCAGTGCTCGTCTTTCATTTAGGAGCCCCGTATTTCATTCCATTTGCCTATACTTTGATATCAATCCTTGATAGGAAAGGCAATCTGTAACCTGCAGTACAAATACATTTTTGCCCTCTTCCCATTCTATTACCTTTCCCTAGTTACCCCCAGTAATATTGGTGTATTTCTTGTTCTGTAATAATTCTGCTAATTCCATTATTGCTTTTTCTCAGATCTGTAGTGCTTTCATTCTACTTTCATTTCTCCCTACTTTCTTCTCTGCCACCTTTATCTTTCTCTCCTCAATCACCCTTCCTTCTTTCCTTCTGTTATGCCTTCTGCAATCAGTTTTCCCCAACCATAAACTTGATCCCATCCCACCAGTGCTGTTCCAGTTAGCCTCAGTCTTTCATATTGTCCCATATTGATTCTTCATCTATGAAGTGTTTCCTTGTCCATTGTTTTCTTCCTTCTATAGCTAGCCCACTTCCACCTGCCTCCTCATTGTTTACTGTTTTGCACACTTACCTTAAGTCTAATTGCTTCATAATCTCTTGTGTGTCTTCTCTATTTGGATCTCTTCCATTATTTCTGTTAGGTTTTCTTTTCCTAAGATCCTAAGAACCTGTCTAACCTCTTTTTCTGTCCCAAAATGTTTCTTATGAAGGTGTCTTCCCTCTCAGTGGGATATCTTTCCCTCCATATGTTCAGACACCTTCCATATTTCATTCTTTGGGCGAGTTCTTGTCACATTTTTTTATATATTCCCTTCTTTCCTGCAACCTTTCTCAAGCTCTGTGGTGACATTTTAGGTTCATAAGTTCATAGACTAGTACTAGTCTAACTGCTTTTGTGGGTCATTTTAAACTTAGCCAATTACTCCGTGTGAGAGTCAGACCCTGCACCTTTTTTTAAACACCTTTATTGAATTATCATTTGTGACATAGGCAAATTTACATTTGTATAAAATATTTAAACAATATTAACAAGTTAACAGTTACAAACATTATATGTTGCATATTTATGATATAATCTTTTTTTAACAAAAAAATCTTTATTAAACCATCACTTATGACACAGACAATCCCACATTTATAGAAATGAAAACAAACCACACAATACAATTTTAGTTGCAAGCATTTTACATCACAAACCATACTGTCACACTCCCAGTTGCAAACATTATACATCTCTTATAATCTACCCAATCTTTTTCAGTCAGACATTACATAGTTCATTTAAGTCCTGCCTTTTTTTTAATCTCATTCCTCCCTTCTACAGTATGTATTTCTCCCACAATTCCCATTTTTCCTATGTAGTTTGCTCCTACCATTTTCTAAAGATAACAATTACAATTGTTTTATCTTTGTTACTGTATGCATTACTTCTAATAAAATTGGTTTAGATTTTGAACTCCATTTTCTAGTAATTGCTTTTTTTGGCAGCCACCATAGTTAGACACAGCAAGGCCTTACCATATCTAGGCAATTCTGATTCTGTATCATAGCTCAGAAAAATCATCTCACTCATCACACCAATCTGCCCAGCTAGCATCTCTGGCAGTGCATCCTCCAGAGAATCCTTAAAGTCCGCCAACTCACAGTACTCCCAGAAAATAAATGTTCCCAGTTATATCTTTCTTCCCTGTCACACCTCCAACATTTCTTCTCTACCTGAGGAAATATTCTCAGGAGTCTTCTTCTTGGAGTATAAAAATATCAATGTAAACATATGCATGTAAAAATCCTAAATATTTTAGATTTTGTTGCATATTAAGTAGACATACTATCCTGTCATTGTTTCTTTGTGAATTGCTTATCCAATGTCTCTTCCCAATCCTTTCTAACCTCCTCTGCTTCATTCTTATAGTTATCATGCAATACTTTATATACTCTACTAATTATTCCTGTTTTAATACAACCTTTGTTCTAGATTCTACTAAAAACTCTATCGGTGCTGGTTTTTCGTTTAGGACCCCCTATTTATTTCTGTTTCCCTATATTCTGATATCAATCCCTGATAGGAAAGGATATCTCTAACCTGCAGTCAAAATATATTCTTGGCATCTTCCCATTCTATCATGTTTCCCTCTCTAGTTATTTGCTTCCAATACATTGGTTCCTTTACCAGTTTTTTCCAATAAATTTTACTTGCCTCTTGCCTATTGTCTATATCCCTAATTCCAGTAATCCTTAGCAGCAGAATCTCCTTTCTCCATTCCCTTATTGGAGTAGTTCTTAGAATACTTTCTGCTACTTTATGGATATAATATTCTGTATGAATGTTGTTATTCTCTTTAAAGGCATGCATCCAAAACTCCCAGTCTCTCCTTGTTCCTTGAGCTTCCCCCAGTTTCATCATCCTCCCTTTCCACTTTGAACTATAGTTTTCTTTTGTGCTATGTGTAGACGTCTTAACTGTGTAACTCTGAAATATCCCTTCAAATCAGGTAATCCCAATCCGCCCTGTTCTAGAGGAAGAATCAGCATATCCCACTTGACTCTTGCTTCTTCCCCTCCCAGATAAAGTCCTTCATCTCTTTATTAATTGCTATCCACGACTTCTCTGGCTGATAAAAAATATGCCTGACCTGTGTATAAGACTAAAGGGATTAAAGCACTTTAACTGCTTGTATCTTTCTGTCCATATAACAAGCTTCCATTTCCTCAGTTTTTGTATTATCTTTGTTTAGTCTCTTCCCACATATGCTTAGTTGCCACATCAGAATATTTTTAATCCATACTCTTAAATACTTCATTTTATCATGTCCCCATAAATATGGATATGGCTGAACCAGTTCATGTGTGGATACATAATTTACTACTATTGCCTTTGTTTTAGCTTCATTAATTTTATATCCTGAAAAGATTTGAACTTGTATCAAAATGTTCCCCAACAATGTAATGTCTCTTTCTGGTTTTGTCAGGTAAAAAATATCATAGAGTCAGCTTTTCTTGACTACCATACCAATTATACCCTTGAATTTCTGAGTCCCTTATTTTCTTTCCCAGTGGTTCTAAATATAATGCAAATAAGAAAGGGGAAAGAAGACACCCCTGCCTGGTTCCTCTGGTCAAGCAGAAATTATAAGAGAGGACCCCACCCACTTTAATTTTTGCCACCAGTCCCTCATATACCCTCTTAATCAACCTTATCATTTTTTTTCAGGAAATGCAAATGCTTCCATTGCCCTGCTTACTCTGTCATATGCTTTCTCTGCATCAAGACCCACCACCAGCAATGGTATTTTCGTACATTCTGCTTCCCTCTAAATCTTCAATGTTCTGTTAATGTTGTCAAATGCATGCCTCCCCTTCACAAAACCACATTGATGCATATTTGTCAATTTTGGCATTACGTTTGCCATTCTTTTAGCCATTATAGACATGAACACTTTATAATCATGAAAAAAGATAAAGTACAATTTCTGCTCACAGTCAAACCAGGCTGCAGTTCCACATAAAATGGATTGTTACACGTCTTTTCAGACCTTCCAAGCTTAAAAAATCCAAACTGCGTCTCTTCAGACCTTCAAATCCTTTAGTAACATATAAGCAGCATCCACAGGAATAAATATATCCAAACTCAATTCTGAGGACAAATAAAAAACTTTCTTTATTGATATCCACAGTTGGTAAGCGCTTTTGCTATACAGCTTTATCAAACCCATAACTACTAGTATTAAAACAAGGGTTTTATAGTGTTATTCCATCTAAATTAATTAAAACAATTAATCAATTAAACAATAATTAAACTATAATTAGAACCTCCCTTAAAACATTCTTAAAGATATATGTACATTCTAGAATTAAAATCTATAAATTCAAAAACATATTTCTACTATTAATTGAAAATATTGTAATACACTCATAGAATCTAAATAAAAATATTTATAATAAAAATGTGTGTAAAAACAAAAGTATACAAAAAATACTGCTACTAAAGAACATATACATTAGTAAGGCTTTCCTGTTGTTTGTTTAAACAATTAATTAATCTCTACCTGTATTCCCTATTCTTAAGTGCAGGTTTCAGAGGGATCCTATCATTAAGACCTGGGAGTATGTGAGCTTGTAATTTAATAATCCATTTGGTTTCTGCCTGCTCAGTGTAATTTTCAACATCACCCCCTCTAATCTTAGGTATATTAACATGTAAAACTGAAAAAGTAAAAGTATGTTTACTGTCATTCTGTAATATATGTTTGGATAGAGCGTTAACCTCTGACAATGCAAATCTGGTAAAGATGTTCCTTTATTCTTTCTTTCAATTTTCTGTCAGTCTTTCCTACGTAAAATTAAGTGCAACATGTGCATATTGCAATGTAGACCACATGTTTAGTATCACAGTTAGCATTAACTTTAAATGAAAACACTTGTTTAGTTGTCGGGTGTATAAACATATTAATATTAGTAATATAACAACAGAAGTTACATTTGCAACACGGTTTGGTGCCATCAAAAATAGATGCCCCTGTGTCATGTTTCAGATTAGTAAAACATAACAACCTATGTAAAATTTTCTTATTCTTAAATATGTAGTGTGGATGTTCACCTACATATTTCTTAATTTCTGGATCTAATCTAAGTATACCCCAATGTTTATTAATGATGTCTTTGATGGTCTGGACATCCTGAGTATAAAAAAAAGAATGAATTTTTGTTGTTGTTCTGTAATGGCAACTGATGCACCATCAGCATTGATATTATAAATTTGCATCCCTGCTTCAGAGAAGATGGGACATGCTCTATCCTGTCTGATATTTCTGACATGCTTGAAAGCTCTTTCTATTTCTATTGATTTGTAATTCCGAGCTCTCAGTCTAGCACCCAGGTCATTAAGTTCTTTTTCAAACTCATTTGAAAGCGGGTTTAATCTAGAAACCCTGATGCCTTGCCCTTTGGCAATGTATGAAAAAATATGTCCAGGGTGCCTACTGTCCCTGTGTATCAGTGTGTTTTTATAACAAGTTTTCTTATGTACTCCAGTATTAAATTCCACCATTCGGTATTCGCCAAATGGATATGTCCAGAAAAGAAATATTCTGTTTGGAGTAGGTCATAGTAAATTTCAAATATGTGGTTAAAGTGTTAACTTGTTCTTCAAACCTTTTTAACTCTTCCAAGTTACCATTCCAGAGAAAAAACAAATCATCTACAAATTGTCTGTAGAACGGTACATATTTCTGGAAGAGGTCCAAACAGAAGAGTTCTTTCTCCTCCCACAAAGCCATAACCATATTGGCGTAGCTATTGGCACATGAAGTGCCCATAGCTATGCCATCTTTTTGTAGGAAAAAACTTTGATCAAATAAGAACACATTGCTTTCCAGGACTATTTCTATCAAAGAACAAAGAAATTCTATTCTATTCAGGGACATATCAGAATGTGCAACCAAATAGGCATGTACATTTTCCAATTCTGAATCATTAGAAATATTAGTAAATAGTGAATTGACATCCATAGTGACCATAATTAATGTTTGATGGCCTGGCAAGCCTTTAATTGCTTCATAAAAGTCCAGTAAAAACTGCTTAGTATCTTTAAATATGAACCAGTTAGTGTCTACATAAGGTCTTAAAATTCTTTCTATATCAATGGATAAATTTTCAGTTACCCACCCTCGACCAGAAACAATTGGTCTCATAGGGGGGGTTTACTGGATCTTTGTGGATTTTAGGTAATCCTTGAATGGCAGGAATTACTGGACTTTCTATTATAAAATAATCAAATAATTGAGAATTCAAAATGTCCATTTTATGTAAATCATCTAGGTTATTATGGACCTTTGTTATGATATTCTGTACCTCTGTAAGTGAAATGGGTGTATAATACCGTTCATCACCTAGCATTTCATTCATAGTATTGTCATAGGAGGCTTTATCTAAAATTACTACTGGACCTCCCTTGTCTGCAGGTCTGATAGAAATATTACCATCATTCATCAAGTCATGTAACGCTGTAGTTTGTTTTGCACTCAAATTATTCCTAGTCACAGGAACATTCTTACTCATTTCTAGAGAATAGATGTCATTCTCAACAATTCTACTAAATGTATCAAGTAGAGGATGTAAATTAGGTACTGAAAGACTAGATTTATTAAATTGTCTACTTGGTTTATCTAAATTAACATCGGAATACATTAACTTTAACTGTAAATTTATTACAAAAAGTTTAAAGTCTAAAATAGTATCTATTAAGCTACTTCGTGTGGAGGGAATAAAAGATAGACCTCTATTCAATACTTCAAATTCATACTGACTAAGTGGTCAATGTGAGAGGTTGCATACTATGTCAACCTCTCCCACATTTTCTTTAATGTAGATTCTTTTACTTCGCTTGCTATAAACTTCCTCTTTTGCCTCCCCCTGCTGATAGAGCGATTCCCCCCCCCCTTTGGAAAGATTCCGCTATAGGAAAATGGCTAGATATAGGTTCTCTATTGAGACTATTTAATACACTAGGTACTTTACTGCATACTACAGGTCCCGTATTGCTAGGAACATCATTGTTCTGTTGATTAACAAGTGATATATCCAATTCATTGGTCTGTTCATGCTCTCTAACTTGTGAAGCTGTATTAATACATTTAGTACTATGATAACTGATATTATTAGTATTTATATTGACAGTCTGTTCATCACATTCAACAGAGTTACTGGCAAATGGTTCATTTGAAACATTGACAGTTACATCACTGTTATTATTAATGCTAGATATTGACATTTTACTAGCTCTAGTGCGATTAGCAGACTGACTCTTCCCATTATTCTTAGGCCAGGTAAAGACCTGGCCTTGTGCAAAATCATTAATATTCATCAATTTATGCTTTTTCTGTTTAAGTAGTCTTCTCTCAAATAGATTAACATTGTCTATTAAGCGATCAAGCCTTACATCAACAATACAATCATTAAAGTCTTTATATAAGGCAACCTGTCTTTTCTTAATGGATTCTTGTAATGAGTGTTCTTCAGGCATAAAAAAACTCATTCAAGAGTTTCATATAGTTAATGCTTACCTCTATATTAAGACGTTGCCATCGGCTAAGCAGTTCCGGGTACGTGTTGCCAGTAGTCGGCATTTTTAATACCCTCAGTCCTCGTAGTATAATTCTTTTTTGTATACAAATCTCAAAATGAAAACGCTGCATCTGCAGATGTTTAAGCTTTAGTAAGTCAAACTCTAAAGAATTTAACACAGAGTCCAACCTTCCAAGATCCTCACCGCTTAGCATTACATCATCATTGGAGGCGGTTAGTTCATACTCAGCTAGCGGATTAACATCAGCGTTGAGAGTTGAAGCCGTTCAAATGGTGGCTTTTTCAAAACCAAATTCTCAGGATTATAAGGCAATTCCAAATTCGCATCTGGGTTACTAGCAACTAATTCAGCCATGGGACCACCGTGGCATCAGGGTTTCTAGATTAAACCCACTTTCAAATGAGTTTGAAAAAGAACTTAATGACCTGGGTGCTAGACTGAGAGCTCTGAATTACAAATCAATCGAAATAGAAAGAGCTTTCAAGCATGTCAGAAATATCAGAGAGAGGATAGAGCATGTCCCATCTTCTCTGAAGCAGGGATGTAAATTTATAATATTAATGTGATGGTGCATCAGTTGCCATTACAGAACAACATTACAGAACAACAGAAATTCACTCTTTTTTATACTCAGGATGTCTAGACCATCAAAGACATCATTAATAAACATTGGGGTATACTTACATTAGATCCAGAAATTAAGAAATATGTAGGTGAACATCCACACTACATATTTAAGAGTAAGAAAAATTTACATAGGTTATGTTTCACTAATCTGAAACATGACACAGGGGCATCTATTTTTGATGGCACCAAACCGTGTTGCAAATGTAACTTCTGTTGTTATATTACTAATATTAATATGTTTATACACCCGACAACTAAACAAGTGTTTTCATTTAAAGTTAATGCTAACTGTGATACTAAACATGTGGTCTACATTGCAATATGCACATGTTGCACTTCATTCTACATAGGAAAGACTGACAGAAAATTGAAAGAAAGAATAAGGGAACATCTTTACCAGATTTGCATTAAGTCAGAGGTTAACGCTCTATCCAAACATATATTACAGAATGACAGTAGACATACTTTTACTTTTTCAGTTTTACATGTTAATATACCTAAGATTAGAAGGGGTGATGTTGAAAATTACACTGAGCAGGCAGAAACCAAATGGATTATTAAATTACAAGCTCACATACCCCCAGGTCTTAATGATAGGATCCCTCTGAAACCTGCACTTCAGGTAGAGATGAATTACACATTTTTATTATAAATATTTTATTTAGATTCTATGAATGTATTACAATATATTCAATTAATAGTAGAAATATGTTTTTGAATTTATAGATTTTAATTCTAGAATGTACATATATCTTTAAGAAATTTTTAAGGGAGGTTCTAATTATAGTTTAATTATTGTTTAATTGATTAATTGTTTTAATTAATTTAGATGGAATAACACTATAAAACCCTTGTTTTAATACTAGTATTTATGGGTTTGATAAAGCTGTATAGCGAAAGCGCTTACCAACTGTGGATATCAATAAAGAAAGGTTTTTATTCGTCCTCAGAATTGAGTTTGGATATATTTATTCCTGTGGATGCTGCTTATATGTTACTAAAGGATTTGAAGGTCTGAAGAGACGCAGTTTGGATTTTTTAAGCTTGGAAGGTCTGAAAAGACGTGTAACAATCCATTTTATGTGGAACTGCAGCCTGGTTTGACTGTGAGCAGAAATTGTACTTTATCTTTTTTCATATACTGGCTTTGCATCTGCTCGCAGCCTTTTTTCTACTGGTGGTGTTTTTATTTATTATTATTTCTTACTTTATAATCATGGTTTAATATTGAAATGGGCCTGTATGAAGCTGCATCTGATGAATCTTTACCCTCTTTAGCTATTACAGCTTCTTCTGTTTTCTTCCAGGATGTTGGTACTTGTCTACCTCTTTAAATACTGTTAAACAAAACCTTCCAGATCTTTAGACATTTTTGTTCCTCCTAGCTTCCAAACTTCCACAGGAATACCATCTTTGTCTGGGGACTTTACTGTCGAATGGTTATACATTACAATTTTTATCTCATCTCCTCATAAACCAACAGTTAGTAATTGAGCCTTATCTACCATTAATCTTGGAATACTTAATTCTTCCATTAACATTTCCATTTGTATGTTTTCTTGATTTACATATTTCACTGCTTTATGTAGACATTCATTGAATTTCCAAAATATTTCTAATACCTCTACAGTATCTGTTACCTTCCTTGTAATAGGCTCCTTAAGCTTGACAACAGCCATTTCCACTTCTGTTGCCTGAGTCGTTGTGCTAAAAGTTTTTGTGCTCTAGTGTTATTACAAAAACAGTTGCATAACAGCAATCTTTCTAAACTCGTGCATATTATTGAGGTAATCCCTTTTTTCTGCTTAGCATTGTGCAGTTGATCCTTTTGTTCTGTGAGATTCCCCCTATTCTGCAATACTTTAACATTTGTCAGTCCCCCTAAATAATTCTTGCTACTTTTTAACCATAGCTCTTTTATTTCCACCCTATTTTTAAACTCCACCTTAATTTTATCTCATGCCCTAGCTATATTTTCAGAATAAATTTCTACCCTTTTAAATAGCTCCTGAATGATCACCCCTGTCCATTCCTTAAATTCTTCTCAGTGTTCATTTTTATTTCGTTACCCTGTTTTATTTTATTTATTATTGATGCATGATCTGAAATAGCTATTGGGTACATATCAAGACCTTCAGTTAATTGCACATGTTCCTATGAAATGTAAATTTTGTCTAGCCTAGCCCAGTTTTTATATCTTGGGGAATAGTAATAAATTCGCTCTGAACTCCTATTACTTAATTCACATCTTCCATGCCAAATATTTTTTAAACACCTTTATTGAATTATCACTTGTGATATAGGCAAATTTACATTTATACAAAAGTAATCAAACTGTGTTAACAAATTAACATGAACAAACATTATACTTTACATGTATTGCTATACAACATATAACCTAAGCAATATTACATAAATTATTCAATTCCTGCCCCTTCTTTTTAAACAAGAAACATCTTTATTAAACCATCACTTACAACATAAGCAATCATGCATTTATATAAATGAAAACAAACCACACTGACACAATCCTAGTTACAAGAATTTTCCATCACGAACCATACTGATACTCCCAGAAGCAAACATTATAAGTCACTTATAATCTACCAAATCATTTTCAGTCAAATATTACATAGCTTATTTAAGTCTTGACTCCTTTTAAACCTTGTTCCTCCCCTATATGTATTGTTCCCACAATTTTTTTCCTATGTAGTTGCTCCTACCCTTTTCTAAAGAGCTCAGTTCCAGTTGTATTATCTCTGTTACCATATTCACTACTTCTAATGTAGTTGGTTTAGATTTTGATTTCCATTTCCTAGTAATTGTGGCAGCCACCATAATTAGACACAGCAAGGCCTTACCATGTCTAGGCAATTCTGATTCTGTATCACAGCTCAGAAAAATCATCTCCCTTGTCACACCAATTCACCCACCCAGCATCTTCGACAGTGCATCCCTCAGGGAATCCTTAAAGTCCGCCAACCCACTGCACTCCCAGAAAATATGTTCTCAAGTACCTCTTTCTTCCCAGTCTTGCCTTCTACATTTGCTGTCTACCTGAGGAAAAATTCTCTGGAGTCTACTTGGGGTATAAAATATCTATGTAAACATTTCCAAGCAAAAATCCTAAATCCTCTAAATTCCATTGTATGTTTGGGGAACATACATACATTATCCCATTGTTTCTTTGTGAATAGCTTATCCAATCCTTTCTAACCTCCTCTGATTGATTATTATAGTTATTATGCAATATTTTATATGCTCTACTAGTTATTCCCTTTTTAATGGCAGCTTATGTTCTAGATCCTACTAAAAAGTCTACCAGTGCTGGTCTTTTTTTTAGGACCCCCTATTTTCCATGCCAATATTTTCATAAATTTCTTCAAAAATCTACCTTCCTTTGTTATACTTTCCCTTCTGTGACCCCCAGACACATCTTGACTGCTACAAGTCAAATTCCAGTTCCGCCTATAATTAATACTCCTTGCTGTAAACTGGTTATTTCTTCCAGTATTTTCTTAACCTCCATTATAGCAGTTTTAGGTGGAATATAAATACATGGTAGTGTAATCTTCCTCCCTTGCCATGAACCCATTGGCACTACAAATATGCCATTATTATCTTTTTATCCTCTTCTATCACTATTGAAGCTCCTTTTGCAATTAATATAAGTACTCCTCTTTTCCTTTGGCCCAGGTATTCTGCTGAATAGCCATCCTGAAAACCTTTCTTTATCAAATATACATGTTCAGTATTTTCCAAGTGTTTCTCCTGTAGCACAGCTATTTGCATATAGTTCACTACTCTTTCTTTTTTGTATTTATCTGTGAGACCATTGACATTTCAAGAAATTACGGAAAGCATCATTGTATTAATAAGTAACTATTCCCACCTTTTATGTATATCACCATTTTGTTAAATGTCTAGTTTCAGCTTTTATGCTAAAAGCATACACTTTCTGGTAGGTTGAACTTTTATATAGCTGCTTCTTGTCATATCCATTTGAGCCTATGTCACAATTTCCAAATCTTTTTTGTTTTACTGAAAGCGCTCAAACAAAAAACACAACCCAATACTCCCCAAAACCTATTAACTTAATACTAACACACAAAACTATGTACATCTTCAGCTATTGAAGTTTTACCCTCTTAATAGTAACAAATGTCCCAGACTGACAAGACACATTTACAAGCTTGAGGTAACCTAAAAGAAAGGTTATCCATGCTAAGACGTATGGTGCAGCCTGTGTTTTTACTAAGTGCTAACTAGTCTTGTCTTATCCTTACAGCTCTCCCAGCTGGGAAAATCCTTGAATGCTTTCAGTGACCTTTCTCTCCTAGCCAGTTTATCCCTCCCCTCCAGCCAATCACTGTCCACCAGACTGTAACCAATTTCTCTTTATCTGATTGTTTCCATAGAGGCATGAAAAGCAGACAGTCAATTTCTGTTTATCAGATTGTTTCAGAAGAGACATGAGAACCAGAGGTAGAATTGCTACTAAGCATACATTCATTTGCTAGGAAAAAAAATCTTAATATTCAGTATTCTTTTTCATTTACTTGCCTTCTCTTAAAACGTGTTACTAAATCAGTCTAATGTCCTTAATCCAGTCATTTCTGCATGCAAGAATGAGGAAAAGCACATTAATTTTTCTTTTGTCATGCACTTTTAACCATGCTTTTTTTTACATTACAGTGCCTACAGTTCTTAAAAACTCAACAACAAAAAGAAGGGAGAAAGAAAAGAAAACAAAAAATAACAGCAACACCTGTTTACATTCCCCATTACACTTAAAAATAACTGAGAAAACTTTATAGCATGCACAGAAACTATACACCACAAAAATAGTACTATTAAGACAGAAAGAAAATGTTTGTTTACTTGCAGTTAACTTCCCCCTTCTCTTCCCCTCCCCAAAGCATTTTTATGAACAATAATGACATGAAGTAGAGCATATGCTTTAGAATCCCCCACAAGTCTAAAAATTCTAAAAAAGCTCAATATTTCCAGATTTTGTTGTTCAGTCATATTTCAGAAATACAATTTTTGCATTATAATCCCACATTAAATTACTGGTTTTATTCCTGTCCATCTCCATCTCCCAAATCATGTCTTTGCTTCATTTCCAACATACTCTCAGTTCTTCTAATTAACTCTCATGGTCCCTTCCTTTTCTCCAACATTTTCCTATGAATCATTGGGAAAGGTTTTCCAGGTTCAGTCTCTCTCTTGTTGTCTTTATTACCAGAAGAACACTAAGCAGAATATATTTCTGTTTCACAGCTCACTTTTTGTTGGACAAACTTTTTTATTTACTCCTTAGCATGTATTTCATCAAAAAATTATTGTGTTCTTCCAGAAAAGAATACCTTGAAGACAACCAAGTATAGCAGTTTGAATCTCACACCTGCATCTTAACGTTCCCTGAATAGTAGATACATTTACTTCTCTTCTGCCTGGTGTACAATGAGTAATCCTTCTCCTCTGTCTCCCACTTTTAGTACTTTGCCCTTCTGGAACAGTTTTTTTTTTTTTTAGAGTCAACTCCTTCTGTTGTTAGGATTGCATCTTTACTATTAATGGTCTAGGTTGCTTTTTATAGCCAGGTTTGGAGCATACACACTTTCAACTAACAACTCCTGCTGTGGAATACAATTCCAGTTGCTTATTTGTTCTTTTATAAAATTAATGCAGACTGTTCCTTCCTGCTTCTCTGGTATAGCTGAAAATCTCAAAATTTCCCTGCATGATTTGTCCTGTAATTCCAACATTTTATGAAGTATGTCTTCTTGAGCAGTCTTATATTCAGCTACTCTTTTCTTCATTTTAGCCTCTGATTTTTCCATCTTTATCATCTCATCTGAGTATCTGTTTAAAGCTTCTTCCATTTTTCCAGCCTTTTGTTGTTTGTGTTGATATACTCCATTAGTGTTTCATTTATTTTAAGTAGGTCTGTTTGCAGTTATCTTACATCTTCCTGTAGGCTAATGGAGGTCATGTCTGGAGGATGCATTGCTTTTTGCCGAATAGCTGCAGAACTTTCCCCAGTCAGTGTTTCTTCCTCACTTTTTGTAGCTGATTTTTTCCAGGTCCTCTGTATTTCTTTTTTCTGGCGTACAGGCAATACACTTAATAGCCAGATACAGAAATTTACCCATAAACACAAAAGTCTACTGACCTTTTCTGCTGAGTTTCTGTTTTCATACTGGGAGAGCTAGAATTAAGCTGTTACTCAATGTGCAGCCATCTTGGAAGTCCCAAACCCTGCACTTTATGTCTGTAAGATAAACACCTTAAGCCATTATGCCACCCACCCTCCCACATTATCTCTTTTCCATCTGTTCTGGTTTTGCATTTGTTTCCTGTTCTACACCTTCCACCTTGCCCTGCCAGATGATCCATTAAGTATTTATGAATAAATTGATCCTAGGTGTGAGTGTGTGTGTGTGTGCCTTGTGGGGGGTGTTGGGCGGGGCAACACTCACACACTACTGTAAAAACTGTCAATCATGACCGACACATGACATGTGACCCCTAAGCCCCCCCTAACCAAAAAAAAGAAGAAGAAGATATCACTTACCTTGGAAGCTTGTCTCAATACCCCACTTGGCTGCATTACTTATTATTGCTCTGGGAATTGACTCAGTTCCTGCCATTGTATGTACAATTTGATATATTGCCTGATGGGTGTTTCATATGGTAAAGCTCTGCTTCATTTAACACATCTTTCCTGCTCTACCCACAGTTATCTGCCTTTTGGTGTCCATTTCATGCACTTATTTATTGCTTCTTTCCTTTTGTCGACACTTTAATTCCTTCACTACTTCCTGCCTTCCACTCTTTGACTCTACCATCCATCATAAATGCTTCAAATACTTCTATACAGCTTGTTTAGTCCCTCACTTGTCCAGCAGTTCTTTTCTGACTGGCTGGAAACATTCAGTGTACTATCATCCCATCTCCTTGGAGTTCTCCCTTGTCTGTCTCTGCTTTACTTTTTTCTCTGTTTTGGAACCCAAATCTCCTTTGGGAAAGACTCTGTCCTCTTTTCTGTCCCTTTCATGTATCTCTTTCACTTGTATTACCTTAATGAATATATTTTTTCTCATCTTGTAGTTGCCTTTGTGATTTGTTTATTTACTGCTAATCCCTTTTACTGGCTTGTGGCCCACCTTACACTTTCTGGTGGTGTATGTTGCATGACCTCCCAGTTTCTCTGCATCACTTGTACATGTAAAGTTGCTTTCCCAGCTCATGTCTTGCAGGTGATTCAAATTTGTGCTGCCTGCATTGTTTAACCATCTCTAGTGCCTTTACACTTTTGAACGTCCTCCATATTGAACAGCCTGAACCATTCCTCTTCTAGCTGTACTTTTAGAATTGCAGAGTATTTAAATATGAGCAGTTTCATTCATTCTTAGTTCATTCATTATCTCCAGCATAGTTTTTCTTCTCCTATATAATGTTTCTAAGTAATCCTCAGTTAGCTTTATGAACACCTCTGCAAATGGGATAACTTCAAATGTTTTTTGCTTGCCTTATTATTTCATTTTTACAGCAATGGAATGGAAACAACACAAAACATGCCTGTGTCTGCCTTCTACTGCATATTACTGTCCCAATCTGTGAATCATCTCTGTTAGTGTCTCTTGATTTCCTGGGATCACAAATTTCTCATTTAACAGCTATATTGTAAACTGCTCAATTTCATTGATGTCCACTGTGTCTTGTATTCCAATGATCCTATTGTTAGGTCATCTTCAGTGGTTTTCTCTCTGTTTTATTATGTATGTTTTCTGTGAATCTGTTCAGTTTTAATTGCTGCTTTATCTCTCTCCAGACCTTGCAGCTTTCTACATAGCCTTTCCACTTCTGTTTGTTGTTTTATTTTGTCTGTTTGATGGGCTCACATCCTGTACTGTTGTAATTATTTTTTCAAATTATATGCTCAATTGCTCCACCTTGTTTGATCTTTAAAAGCAGCAATTTGTTTTTCTTTTGTTCCCACTCCTTCGGCTTTCTTTATGGGTTATTTTTCTTCCTGGTAACGCTATTTTTATGCAAAGTTCTACAGGCCCTGTCCAGAGCATTGGGCTTAAGCAGCCATCTTGGCTGTAGTGTCTAGTATCCTCCTCTGCAGAGCTAGTTTTGCCCGTTTCTGGACATATGGTCTTAAAATAATTTCTGCGCAATATATACGTGTATAATTTTAGCTGCTATGGTCTATACAGTTTTTGGCGACAGGACTGTTTTGTAGGCTATACAAGTCCAGTTTATCCCCGCTGTCATAAATTAAAGTGTGATAAATGGGTATACAGATATTAATTCTACACAGTTAGTTCCATTTTATGTGTGATGGTCACGAGATACTATTTTGTGCTCCACACACTGACTAGATGAATATATGAGGAGGGGGGGGGTCTTAGGAATATATGTTAAATGTGCACTGTTGCCTCATTTGTGCCCCAAACCTTCCATATCCAAATAAGCTTTATAGTGAACTACTGCTTATCAGAGTTAGAACCACCAGCTTCCTGGATTTCACCCGTCTCAGTCTCAGACCAGTACCTTCCACCATAGTATTAGTGACATTAATGTGACTTGGCCATATCACAGTTATGACTCTCACAAAGTTTTTTTCAGGAAGGGCTAATTCCTTTTTAGTGCCAACAGCCCTGTTTTGCCTTTGCAGTAACTCACTGTCAGAAGCTAGACCAGTTTAGCACATCAGGAACACAATCACGATATACCCTTAAAATAAGCCAACCATAATACATTTGTGTAGTAGTAGTTGTGGCTAAAATGGTTAAACTTAGAAATGTAGATGCCAACACTTATTATTTCACCAGTTCTGCAAATATCCTCATACTGATAAATTGACCACTGGCCACACGCTTTTAAGATGGAATGAGATTCTGCTTAAATATAATCAAACTTTAGATGCTGAACACTGAAAATTAAATATATAGTAGATTTGCACATGTAAACACAAAATAAAATGTTTACACAGATAGAAACCATTAAAAAAACACTAGAGAGACATGACTGAGCGCTCTGATTATGTGTTTCAGGCAGGTATGTCTCTAGCCTTAAGCAGCATTTTACCTTCATCTAGGATGATATTTCAATACAAACAAAAAAAAATGGTTGACTTCAACAATTGGCTTAGTTTCTGGTGTCACTCAAAGGGTATCCAGTACTATCAGCTTGGGATGACATGGTCAATAGACGTCGATGCTTTGTCAGAGATGGTTTTTATCTTTCACCCCTGGGATTTTGGTTACTGGCTAAGACTCTAGGCATTCCTATAGTGCCTTTTTTAGGCAATGTCACAAGAACAAAATTCCTGACATAAAAATACCCCCCAGAAATAACCTTAGGGTTGTGTTGCTAAACACTAGGAGTCAAAACCAGAAACTGCACTTACTGGAAGCAGTCCTCACCCTGGAAGATGCTGACATTTATGCAGTCACTGAGACCTGGTTTATGGCTGCGGAGAGCACCCCAGCTATACCAGGTTACATTTCCTTCCACACTTTCAGACTGCAAACTGAAGGCGTGAGAACTAAAGGAGGTGCTGTATCAATATTCATTAAAGATAAATACACCTCTAGATTAGTTAAACAGCACAATTCCCTTGAATTACTTCAGGTGCAGTTGACTATAGGCAAAACCCATCTTCAGGTCATTACCAGCTATAGGACCCCCTCCATGAATTAGGGCATCCACTCAGCCTGCATGGATCTATTTGAGTCAGTCAAGATACAACCAAACACCCTGGTTTGGGATGACTTTAATTACTCATCCATAGTCTGGGTAAATTATATGTGTTCTAATTCACTTGCCCAAAGGTTCCTGGACTTCGGTAACTTCATTGCCCTGGACCAGCTGATTAACACACCCACAAGGGGTTCAAACATCCTAAACCTGGCGCTTACCAACCTGGGGGACTGGTGCACCACCCCAGTGTGTGGCCATCCCTGATGAGATCTGACTGCAGATCAGTCTCGTTTGAAGTAGCTATAAAATAAGAACCCCCCCCCCCCTTAGCAACAATTAGACTAAAAAACTTCACCAAGGCCAATTACAACCTCTTACTTGACAGCATAAATAGCTTCATAGCCCTTCCTCCCACTGATGGAACGGGTCTATATCACATAACTGAAACATGATATAGCCGACAGCTTTAACATTGACACAAATTAAGCGAAGACTGAAAATGCCAAAACACCTAAACTACGAAATTCAATATATCGAATTATCATGGTTGGCCAACACAAACAGAATCACATTTCCTATTCAATTAGGAAGTGTAATTCCATTTGTGTTAGCCAACCATGGTAATTCGATATATTGAATTTCGTAAGTGTTTTGGCGTATTCACCTTTCACTTACTTTGTGTCGATGTTAAAGCCATCTGCTATATCACATTTTGATTACGTGATGTAAACCCGATGGAACAGAGACCTGTGCTGAGTTATATACTGTTGCATTTAACATTTTTACCTTAAATGAAGACAAGACACTTCTTCCTCTCTTTCAGTGGTATTTATTACACACCTGCAGGAGCCTCATGGAAAATACCAGGGAGACTCCCCGAACAAAGGAGTGCATAAGCTTATATGCTGGTAATACTGCTGACAGTACAAAGATATAAACTAACCCAATTACATTAGAACAAAAGACAATTAACCAATCAGTGGCTTACCTGTAGACTTGAAACAATTCACATTACTACATCTCTAGGCAGAGAAAGAAAATCGGACACACTTCCATATAAGGCACACAGTGCTTTCTGCTATTCACAGTATACTTACAGAGTTCATCTCAATGCATACAGATTGTCACGTATTCAATTTCCTTAAGCACATACTTTGACCGTTCATATTCTATAATCCCCCATTTGATGCTGTGTAAGCATCACCATTTAGTCGATCATACATTTGCCCTAAATCTAACTTAACCATGTGGCTAGTTCCTTCAACATTGTCACAAATTTTTATTTTATCATCCATATTCATAACTGCAGGCACATAAAACTTTGGTACTTTTTTAGTAGTCCTAAAAGACATTAATTTCAAAATCAATGTTTTGATTAAAAACACAAGAAGAAAAGCAATAAGAGCTAATATTGCAATTAATAGAATTAACTTCAACAGTCCATCTCCCCAACCTAAGAACAGGTTGGTTAACCATGCCCACGTTGAGTTATTGGCCTCCTTCGTCTTAGAAAGTTCAGAGACTTTCTGAATGAGTTCAAGATGACTTTCGATTTTGTGCTGATTGTCAGGAATAAACGTACAGCACTCCTCTTGGATTAAAGCACAAGTTCCGCCTTTCGCCACTAGGGTGAAATCGAGAACCATACGGTTTTGAAGGACTACAGCTCTCATAGCAGTCAGTTCATCAGTCACTAGTTCTAAAGCAGAAAATGTGGCATTGCGTAATACTTCAAGCAACTTAGACAATTTTCTCAGTTCCCAAATTGATTTTACTGCTCCGTATGATGGAATTATACCAGCCCACGATATGATGTCATCACACAAGTCCATATGAGATAGTCCTTTGGTGCCAGAATGAGCTAAGTCATGGTAATAAATCCATGAAGTGTCAATTTGACCTACCGGATTGGTAGGCTTTTTAACTTCTCGAGCGTTCCAAATTTTTCCTTGAGGTAAAGCAGATGTATGTCGAATAGCTGGGACTAAATAACCTAAGAAACAGCTACCAGACCAGTTTCCTGGTAGCCATGTATAGGCTCTTCTACCACACACAAAGTAGCAATTCTCCACCTTAGTGGTGATATTATCATGTATATAACCTTGTTCAGAATGAAACACCTTTTTATCAATCACAGCCAGCTGTTGGCATAGAACGGAGTTATTTCTCACCTCTTTGTATGTTTTATTCATCAGTTCACAAAATGAATCATAAGTTGTGTTACAGTAGTTGAAATCATTATTACACCTGTAGGGAACTGTCACATTACAAAAACTCCATCCTACTTTAACTTTACCAATTTTCTGAAAACACACAGTTCCATTTCGACGATTTAACAGATGTAATGCTATCCTGTCTTTTGAGGTGACATTTGAAGTGTCATAGATCAGATTCGTCCAAGTTTCATTAGCCCCTAAAGGGACTGTACTTAGCTTCAATCCCCCATGAACAGTAGTTACAGCAGTACAAATCCAACAGTCAGAGACATTGAAGGATGATGCATATGCCAATTGAATAGCTTGGTAGGTGTTGAAAGGGGGATGCCAGATAGCTCGCTTGGTGTGATGCGTCAATGGAGCAGGAAACAAAAATGGCCACATTAAGAACAACAGTACAACAAAAATGATCACCAAAATGGCTGTGCAGTATTTATGTGGAAATGGTCGTTCAGTCTGTGTAGCATCAGGAGTTTGGGGTTTTCCAAAAGGGTAAATATTAGGCATCGTCAGGTACTGGAACAGCTTTGAGTACGAGTAGCAATGGGTGGAGATTCTGTAGTTGAGAAAGGTAGAGGCTGTTGATCTTCAGACGGCACAACTTTCTTAACGTGTGAAATGTGGATCCAAGTTGGAGATCCTTGCAGTTGCACAGCTGATGACATTATTAGAAGAACCAGGAAGGGCCCCTTCCAGTGCAGCTGAAGCGCTGTTTTTCTAGAGAAAGACTTAACGTAAACCCAGTCCCCTGGTTGTAGGGCAGATGATAAAAAAGGATTTGGAAGGTGTTGAGCCGCTGCTACTTGTCAGTGATGAAACTGTAGAAAAGAAGCAAGAGATTTGCAGTACAAAAGAATATCATTATCAAATGCATCATATTCAGAAAAGGGTGGTGGTGGTATCATGGGCATATGCAAAGGACGACCCATGAGAATTTCATGTGGAGAAAGACCCTTAGTAGGATGCGGTTGTGACCGCATAGAAAGTAAGGCTAGTGGTAAGCCATGTACCCAAGTTAAGCCTGTTTCTGAAGTAACTTTAGCAAACCTAGTTTTCAAAGTCTGGTTCATGCGTTCAGTAATACCTGATGCCTGTGGTCTATACGGGCAATGAAATTTTAAAGTAAATACCTAGCATTGTACACAATGATTCAACTAACTTAGCAGTAAAATGCGTTCCACGGTCAAAATATATTTGAAAAGGAACTCCAAAAACGAGGTATCAATTCATAACACAATTTTTTTGCAACTGAAATAGCATCATTTTTAGTACATGGGTAGGCTTCCAACCACCCTGAAAAAATGTCAACAATAGTCAAAACATATTTAAAACGAGTACAAGGTGGGAGTTCAATAAAGTCCCACTGTAAAGCGCAAAATGGTCCCATCGGATTTGGCACTGGTTGAGTGGGAGCCAGAGTGCCCTTTGAAGTGTTATGCTGTAAACAAATGGAGCATGTGCTCATAAAATGTTGCACAGAAGCAGAAAGTCCTGGGGCAAACCAGTCCTTTTGGATTTGTTTGATTAGTGCTTGTACCCCAACATGAGCTGGCAAATGATATGCTTTTATAAGAGAATTTAACATAGTTATAGGGCAAATTAATCTGCCATCAGGATGCTGCCAAATTGAATCAGAGCATTGGAAACAACTGTGGGCCAGCCATGTTTTTCTTTCTGATTCTGATGCTTCACTTTGTAAAGCTTTCAAAACAGTAGTGTCAAAAGTAACCGTTTGTAGGATAGGCTGCAGAAATTGTCCCTGAACAGTATGTGAAAGAGCAGCCTGCTTGGCAGCCCAGTCAGCCAGATTGTTTCCCTTAGCTACTAGGGAGTCGTTAGACTGATGAGCTGCACATTTGACAACAGCAACTTTGGAAGGTAATAATAAATCTTGCAGGAGATGATCAATATACAGGTAATTTGTAATGGGTGTCCCAGAGGATGTCAAAAACCTCCTTTCCTTCCATAAGGTACCAAAATCATGAACAACACCATGTGCATAACGTGAATCAGTATAAATAGAAATAGATCTGTCTTTGGCCATTTTACATGCATGTGAAAGTGCCACTAATTCCGCAGCTTGTGCGGAAGTGCCAGGTGGTAATTGTCCAGTTTGTAAAACTTCAGATGGCGAGCAGACTGACCATGCAGCCTGAAGTTCACCGAGATTATTTCATAAACTGGATCCATCTACAAAAAGAACTAAGTCAGGGTTAAGCAAGGAACGTCTTGCAAATCCTACCTAGGAGAAAACAGTGTTAACTACAAGCACACAGTCATGTGGTTCACCCTCATCAGTAGTTGGAATCAGTGAAGCAGGGTTTAGTGGTGGGCAACTTGTAATTTGAATAGCGGGGTTAGTTAATAGACTTAACTCATATTTAGTGAGGTGAGCATTGGAAAGATACTCTGTCTTTGTTTTTAAAAGTAACGCTTGCACCGCGTGAGGGACTGCTAATATTGTGTCATGTCCTAATGTCAATGGAGCTATCATATCAATCAAAATGGCAGCGGCTGCCACCGCTCGTAAACAGGGTGGATAGCCAGCAGCAACTGGGTCTGAGTGCTGTAATATGATATAGGTCGATAGCCTCCATGTGCGCTTGCGCCAACAGGCCCAGGGCAGTTTTATTTCTTTCACATCAGAAGAAAACAAAGGGTTTAGAATAATCTGGGAGCCCCAGAGCAGGTGGGTTTACCAGTGCTGTTTTAATAGCCTGAAAGGCATCTTCATGTTCAGGGGACCAAGGCAGAGGGTCTGTGACTTCCTTCTTTAACAGCTGTAACAGAGGGGCCGAAATTTCTGAAAAATTAGGCACCCACTGTCTACAATAACCTACTAGTCCGAGGAATCCCCTGAGTTGTCTTTGTGTTACAGGGTGGGGGGCAGCCTGAATGGAGGTAATTCTACTTGGAAATATTTGACGTGAACCCATAGAAATGATGTGTCCCAGGTATTGTACCTTCACTTGACAAAACTGCAACTTAGATTTATTTACCTTAAACCCTCGTTCGGCTAAAAATTTTAAAACCAAAAGCGAGTCCTCTATACAAGACTTGGTATCTGGTGAAGCTATAAGAATATCGTCTACATATTGGACCAATACTGAACGTGGTGGTAACTGCAAATCCTGCAGTTGTCTGTGCATCTCTCTAGAGAATAGGGTTGGAGATTCTACATATCCTTGGGGTAGTTGGGTCCAAGTATATTGTTGACCCTTATAAGTGAATGCAAACAAATACTGACTATCTAAATGTATTGGCATAGAGAAAAAGGCTGATGCGATATCGATAACTGTAAAACAACATGCTGTAGGTGGGATACAGCTTAAAATCATAGCTGGATTTGGTACTACTGAAAAAACAGGCAAGACAGCTTTATTGAATTCTCGCAAGTCTTGCACAAATCTGTAAGCTTGTTTACCAGGTTTCTTTACCGGTAAAATTGGAGTATTGCATGGACTAGTAGTAGGTACTATAATTCCCTGTTGTACCAAGGCAGAAATGACGGGGGCAATACCAGATGTAGCCTCTACCATCAAAGAGTACTGTGGCACCCGAGGTAACCTTGCTCTGGGCTTTAAGGTTATTTTCACAGGAGTGGTTGAAGTTAGAAACCAAACATCATTGTCATGAGTGGTCCATAGATGAGAGGGTAATGAATTTAGATACTTATTTTTATCATGGTCAGAGGTGCTGAAGGTCCTACTAAAAATGCATGACTGTCTTGTAAGGGTCCCAAAGGTACTGGGACTGGGACAGTTTCAGAATATTCAATAGGAATGCCTGAGACACCTACTCCTCTGGTTATTTTATTATAGAGGGGGGACATTTATTGCTGCATCGCTAGCTAACATAGATTTGGATGCTCGAGTGTCGATCAAAAATGGGTACAGCTTATTTTTAACAAGTAACATAACATGTGTTCCATCTTGATCCACAGGGATGAAAGGGCACAGCTGCTGTTGTCTTTGTTCAGGGAACCTTCATTGTGATGGCTGCTGATTGGATGGGGTCCAATTAGAATTCCACTGAGGTGACGTATCAGCGGGTGGGGCAGGTTGCTCAGCCAGATACGGACATTCATTTCTCCAATGACCTACTTGGCCACAATTGAAACACTCCGTCTGATTATTATTATAGCTTTGGGATGGGGCTGATCGATTTTCCTGCCAGTTTTGTCTATTTTGGTTTCCAGTCCCTTGGCGTCCACCTCTTCCTCTTCCCCGTCCTCATCCTCCCCGTCCACACTGCCCAAAGGCAGTATATATCTGAATTTGTGCTTTAACAAATTTTTTTCTGTAAATTCTTTTTTTCCCGTGCTAAGTGGTTGGAGAGGTATTGCACTTGGGTGACTAATTCAGGCAATCCTAGACTAGGCCAGTTTAAACATACTTCCTTTAGCTTATCCCATACTTGTGGGCATAACCCATCTACAAAAGCAGCCGATAATCCACTCTGTGCCCGCCCTTCGGTGGGTTCTGGGTAACCAGAGTAAGCCTCAAAGGCTTCAGTGAGACGATTTAAATACTCGTCCACAGGCTCGTCTTATTTTTGAAGAACTGACTTGATTTTGGACCAGTTGGGTTTGGGTGGAACTATCACTGTAATGGTGTCTACTATGCACTGTCTGACCGCTTCGAACCCATTATCTCCTTGTGCATCATGTTTTGGAATCGGAGTAGGGACATTAGCATGGTCCCAAATCCGTTTCATCAGATCAGCTGGTATGGCATACTGAAGAGCTGCCCTGACTTCTTCTATTGTTGGATTTTGTAAACAAATATGTCCTGCCAGTACACGCTGGAACTTAGCTGGATTAGTATGAATAGGTGGTAATGATTTGGTAATGGCTTGAAAATCAGCCGCTGACCACGCCCTAGGTACTACAAAGGTCGGTGGTTCCTGTGTACTTCTAGCATGGGCTGGATTAGGTACCTCTCTCAAGGATAACAATCTGCCGTCGTCTGACGACTCTGATCCTAGATCTGAATCAAATTTATCTGGCCCAAAATATCCATCCCCAATGTCAAGTATAGCGGGGAACTGGCCAAAATGTCATCGGTGTGAATGTCGCTTCCCTTTTCCTTTATAATAGGGTTTAGCTTTAAAATACATTACAGCTTTTGCTTCTTTATGGGTCTTACTACGAGTTCTTGGTCCCTTTTGTCTATCGCTCGTTTCTGGCTCAGATTCACTAAAATGCCTGTTTGCAGCTTGTTCTCTTTCTCTAGGAGTGGAGTCTTTAGTAGTGGAATCTGGCTGTTGTGCTTCCGCTCCTTGCTGTGCGAGGGCGGGCTGATACTGCAGGGGTGCAGTCGGTGGTGGGGGGAGCCAAGCATTGTCATCTTCTGACGATTTAGTTATCTGTAATTTAGCTAATTCTTTTACAGGATAAAGCCCCTTAAAGGGTGGGTCTTTCAAGTATTTACCATTCACTACATCTAAATTACTAGTAGTTTGTTGTAATTCCCTCAATTGTTCTTTTAATTTCTGCTGATTATCTTTTAGACTACTAATAACCAAATATTTTTCTCTTTATTTCGCCTCTGTCATCCAATCATTAAATGCTGCCCAGCACAACCCTGGTATTCTTCTCACTTTTTTCTTTAACTTTCCTTGGAGGTTAAGCAAAATATTTTTATTAAAACTACCATTTTCTGGAAAGGCGAGCTTACCATCACCCTCAGTGAGGGCGACCCACTGACTTAAAAACATACAACTGTCTCAGGACACACGAAAATATATATAACCAGCTGGTGTACCTCTTTCTGGCTCTTTTGTGGTTCCCACACTCGCTCCCATTTTCACACAATAAGCTATACTGTATTTTACAGATGTAGCTATTGACGTTTTACAGACGCCAATTCCCCACTCTCGTATCTCCTTTCACTCTTATGTCGCCAGTTTTTCGTTTTAACCCACTCTCATACTGCACAATCAGAAGCAGAAAAGAAATGCATGCCACTTACCTCAAAACAACTGAATGAGAGGAATTATTAAATTTCTATAAAGTTATCGATACCAAAAGTTTTTTAAAGCAGGCAAGTACAGAAAATGAAAGAGACGCTGCTAGAACAGAAAATTCTGTCATGGGCCCTTTTTAATTAGCAGTGTTTCATTCAATCCCCAACTGCCGCAGCTGTTGTCAATTCAGATCCGAGTCACGGCACCAATTGTTGCATTTAACATTTTTACCTTAAATGAAGACAAGACACTTCTTCCTCTCTTTCAGTGGTATTTATTACACACGTGCGGGAGCCTCATGGAAAATACCAGGGAGACTCCCCGAACAAAGGAATGCATAAGCTTATATGCTGGTAATACTGCTGACAGTACAAAGATATAAACTAACCCAGTTACATTAGAACAAAAGACAATTAACCAATCAGTGGCTTACCTGTAGGCCCGAAGCAATTCACATTACTACATCTCTAGGCAAAGAAAGAAAATCGGATACACTTCCATATAAGGCACATTTCCTGCTTTCAAGCAGGCTGCTGTTTTTCAGTGCTTTCTGCTATTCACTGTATACTTACAGAGTTCATCTCAATGCATACAGATTGTCACGTGCTCAATTTCCTTAAGCACATGCTTTGACCGTTCATATTCTACAATACCAATATTTTATACAAGTACCTGTACAGTTGTATGGTTCTATATTACGTGATCGAAGAGACTTTTCTTTGAATATGTAATATTCGAACCCTAAACATCAAAAACACTAAAATGCGAATGGCCACGTCCGCAGATTTTTTCCTAGGAAAAAAATTCAGTTGGCCGTTCTCACAATTTGCCCTTTTCCCCAATGTTAAGCAATCTCGGAGTTGCTATATTTAGTTAGGGGGGTGTGGGGTCATAGCCCCCCACTTGTTTAGGATTGTGACATTTGCATTGTTTGTTTGTGGCCCCGCAGACATGGCCATTCGTGGTTTAGTGTTTGATGTTTTGGGTTTGAATATTACGCTTTCGAAGAAAAGTCTCTTCATTTGCATAATATAGACCCAATTGTATTGGTTCTACCATACCTGATAGAACCAAAGCAAGATCTTCAAGTAAAAACAAACCTTCCTGATAGACAACTGCCATTAATAAGCTATATAATAGGATAAAGAAATCGCTGTCTAAGAGTAGGAAGGAACAGTCTCAAAACTGGAAACACTCCCTCCTCAACTTAAACAAATAAAATAAGACTCCTAGTGAAGTCCTCCAAAGCTATCTGCAGATTCAAATTAGCTTCCCTAACTAAGGATAACCACGAGGCATTCTTTAGTTACATGCATAACGTCAAAGGAAAGCTCCAGATATGCGGTGAGCTCATAGTTAATGGTACTACATATATAGAACCTTATAGCAAACCAGCTGGCTGAGAGGTTCAGTGAAAACTTCACTCTCCTGTCCCTGCCACATATACCCCAAAGCATCCCCAACACCTGTCCCCCACCTACTATCTGTGAAGAGCAGGTCTTTAATGCCCTCTCCAAGGCCAAAAACACAGCCTGTATGGGACCAGACAACATCCTGGGCTGTGTTCTACATAGGTTAAAACAGGAATTAGCATCACCACTGTGCATGACTTTCAATCACAGCCTAAGTGCTGGCTTCATCCCAGCAGAATGCAAAACAGCTACAGTCATCCCTTTGAATAAAGGCGGTGCATCCACAGACCCCAGGAACTATAGATCCATTAGCCTGATCAGCCTTACCTGCAGGGCCATGGAACGAATCATCATGGACCTTATTAACAAAGATACAGGAAATCTCCAAATGCTCGACCCCACCCCATTTGGCTTTGTCAGGAGGAGAATATGGCTGTTAAATTTGGTGGACTTCTTCAAAACAGTCACCAAAGCCCTAGATGAGGACAGATCTGTGCATACAGCCTATCTAGACTTAGCCAAGGCCTTTGGCATAATCCCCCACTCAGGCATCATTGATAAACTCACCCAGCTGGGTATCAACCCATATATTGTCAGGTGGGTAGCAAACTGGATTGCTGATAGAACCCATACAATTAAAATAGAGGGAGTTCACCTCCTCCAGCAGACCCATAACCAGTGGTGTTCCACAGGGATCGGTTCTGGGACCCCTGCTGTTCGGAATCTACTTGTCCAAAGTACAGGCTAAAACTAAAGGACTGTGGCTGACAAAGTTTGCTGATGACTGCAAACTGGGAGCAATCATTGAAACCCTTAGCAATGTCAGCATCCTGCAAGAAGGTCTTACTGGTGCCAAAGCCATGATCTTAAACTTAATGCAAAAAATGCATTATCATTCTCTTCGGCAAGGATGATGTTCCTGCAAACTGCCACATCAATAGCAATACCCTAAGCACACAGTCAGTGGGCACACAGGTTGACAGCAACCTTAACTTCGATCACCATGTCTCCACAGTGGTAAGAAGGGAATTTTAAATTGCTCATCTCATAAGTAAGGGCATTGCCTGCAGAAACAAGAGAGGTTATAATCCCCCTGTACCCTTCCCTCATCAGGCCAGTAATAAAGCACAATGCTCCCTTTGGAATGTTCCTTTCCAAACATCTGTAGTAACTGGAGACACCACAAAGTTTCCTTACAAAGAAAATTCAGGGTCTTCAAGATCATCTTATGCAAACAGACTGAAATCATTGCCACTTTACTCTGTGTCACATAGACTGCTCAGAGGAAACCTGTATGTAGAGCAATCTCTGACACAGCTTTAATGGAAATGCTGCACATTTGCAAGTCAAATGGCACACGGGCCACTCACTCAAATGACCTTAACCTGGTCTGTGGCATCAACAGAACTTTCTGGAGAGACAGATTTGTCTCACAGAGGTTGCTCCATCTTTGGAACAAGCTTCTTATTCTTGTTAAACAAAGCCCCTTGTTAGCCCTATTTAAGCATAATTTGGATGATTGGATGGGTAACTGAAAATTCACCTGAGGGGTTTCACCTGTGTCCTTCTTGAACATTGGCAGTAGGTGCTGATTTTAGTGTCTGCTTAAACCAGATACCTTTGGGAACACGGGTTGAACATGGCTAGGCTTGTAAGTGCCCTGGGGCCATTAGCCTAGAAACCTCCTATGACCTAATAATCAGCTGTTTGATCTTACTACCACTAGCTAAAGATTTACTGAAATCTGTTCACCTCTAATTTAGAAAAATGTTTAGCAATTGTAGAAAATTCATAGGTAATAAATTCCAGAAATGAGCTCTCATCCAAAAAATCCACTGTACAGTTTTGAAGCAATACGTTGACTAACTGAAGCCTTAGCATTTGCAGTTTGAAATTAGGATAGTTGCATAGTCGCAGTACTTGTGTATATATACATGTGTGTGTGTGTGTGTGTGTGTGTGTGTGTGTGTGTGTGTATATATATATATATATATATATACACACACACACACACACACACATATATATATATATATATATATATATATATATATATATATATATATATATATATATATATATAGACACAAGTGTCACAGAGGAAACATTGAAAATATACTTAATCTTTTTTTAGTAAAATGTCTTCCCCATTCAGTACTTCATTGGTTCTTATTTCCTTATTTCCTTATAACCACAAAATGCTCCTTATTACAGCAGTATTTAGCACAGAAAAAAATTCTAGTCTACTTCCAGTAGTCTTGGAAAAACTGTACTATTGATTGAGAACAGATTGGTACAGTTCTGTACAAAAATAATTACAGGAGTCTAATGCAAGCTTTAGTGGAAAGATAATTGCATGTTACACAGCTTCTCACTTTCATTTATTTTTCTGAAAAATAAACATTTATGCTTTAAAGAACAGCTTTTCTACGTGTCTCACTCCCTTGCTTTGGCTTAGTACCACCCCCTGTACATGGTACATATGCTGCATGTCTCCTGTGTATGGTAACCAGCTGTATGTGCTATTACTGGTTCCAAGAACTTGAGCATTCATAGAAAATTTCCACCAAGCTCCTGTATGTGGGAATGAAATGATTGAACAGGTGCTGTTGTAGTAGCTTCAGCATTCATGGTTCATATACCTTCATGTGCCTACAGTATATATGGGAACTAACTGTTAAAGGAGGAACAGAAAGAACTGTACTTTGTAATTTTTATTTTATATGAAAGCAACATTTGCTGTCTATCTCTAATGTTAAGTATAAACAGCAATACAACCCATTATTAGTTCATACATTTTTCATTATTTTGTACTTGGCACCTAAGTTGCTGGCATAGGTTGTTAAAAGCGTTTGCTTACATTTTTGTCAATGGTAAGCATATGTATTATAGGATAATACAGTTTAGGATAGCATGCATTAGGGAATACACATGTGTTGGGGATAACAGAAGGTTCACTTTATCATACAAAACACAAAAACATATATAAGAGTAAAATCTTGATGACCTTCAAAGTTTCAGAGTTTATTGACTAATTGCTTAATGTGGATGCATTTCAAATTGTTACCTTTGATTGCCATTGGACAAATATGCATAGAGATGTGGCAGTAAGGACCTGACTTACTCTTTGGGCAAAGAATGTAAAATAACTAGTAGAGCTTTTCCCATGCACTTATATGCACACTGTCAGGCAAAATAAACAAGGCATTATCTTTTAAATGCACATATTCTAGTGACCTGTTATACAGGTCAGAGAAGAATCTATTGTTAGACGTAAATTTACAAAGAAAAGCCCTTATGCACACAGGTGCTTCTATAATTTATTTCATTTCTTCTGATTATAACACCAATATTGCACACACACACACACACACACACACACACACACACACACACACACACACACACACACACACACACACACACACATTTGAGTTGGCTTTGTGGCTCCGAGGGGTGAAATCTTGACTACACCCCAGAAAACCCAGGTTTGTGGATTCAGAAGTTGGCTGAACTACCTGGAGATGGGGGAGTTGCCACTGATGACGGAGGGTATGGTGGCTTCATTTTGTTACATTTGTCACCACCAAGCAGAAGCACATACAAGTAGAGAGACTAGAGACATGGGACTGCTGCTAGTAAGCTTTTTGTGGTAGATTTCATGGGGCACAAGTTTAAGAATATGTGTGTGTCACGAGAAAATGTTGTGGCGACTCAAGTCTTCATGTAAGCTGCCAAGGGACAGAGTTAAAACTTATCAAAACGTCCCTCCCTTCACCAGTCTGTTGGCATAATAGGGTGACTTCTGATAGCCATGGTGCTCCCATACAGTTCCGCTACTTAGGGACAATTAGAGCCCTTCCTTAAATGCTGGTATCCCAGTCTGGGGGAATTAGTGAAGCCAGAGCTTCGGTTCATTAGGACAAGGGCATCACCAGTTAAAACAGACTAAAAATGGAAGTGAGAATCTAGGTGAGGGGACTGAATGGACTAAAAACACCCTTAGCTGGCTGGATGATGGCTGTCCATGGTGGTTCTGTTACCTTTTCTAACCAAAGGGTACATCACTGTGAGGCAGGTTTCTCATGGATAGAGGGGGCCCTCCATGGTGTGATATAGGTTCTAGTTAAATGAGGAGAAGTAGGGAACTTTTGCCAAATCTGGACATTGACTTAATTGTCAGCAGGCATGAATAGCAGAAGGTAAGTACAAAAGATTGTTTACCCCTATTTGTTCCACTTTCCTCACAGAAAATACATTTAATTCACCCAATTAATTGTTTTGCAAGAAACTGCTAGGCCTAGTTATAGTTATTCAATAAAAACATAAGATTTGTGCATGATAGAATTAACTATAATTAATACAAGTAGTCACTGTACTTATCCATGGGTAGTAATGATGTGTACAATGCATGGGTAGCAGTTATGGTGTACACAAACTGTCAAAAGGACTAATATCTGGAAGTCTTCCCCCTTACATAATTTTTCACTGAAGAGTTTATCAGAGGAGGTCTGTCTGGTAAAATCTTCAGGATGATAAAAACCCCATCCCCTGAGTTTCTGATGCCAAAACTCCACCTTGCATGTGTCTCCTCAAAAGCCTTTTCCTGATATTCCTCCAGTTTATAGTGGCAATGTCACTGTCCACCATTTTACAACAGAGTTTTTACTATTCTTTGGTATTTATTCCCGTAGTGTTTTTTTCTCATATTGTTTTACTGACCTGTTTCTCCTTAGAGTCATTTTTCCCCTTTTGATGCAGTACAACCATTGCAGTATGGTATTTATGGCTCCCTATGCATTTCTTGGTTTGACATGTAGCACCCCCTACTCAGGTTTGTGATTTTTCCTTACAAAAAAAAAAAAGTGCGTGTGATTTCCCATTTCCTTATATGCAGTCACCTGACATGTTGTGGATAATGAGAGATGACATTGTTAGCTGAAGACTTTACCTTTCAGTGGCTGATAAAAACAGGCTGCATGCTTTGTTCTCGGTGGCTTATGTTGTTTTGCTCCTGTAAGTGTGTCATGGACAAGGATAACCCTAAAATAAGATGCTACCACAGTGCCTTATTTGCCAACACCCTGTTCCTCGCCAGTAGAGATTAAACAAGTGGATTGTGAAATCCAGAAGTTGCTAGATCACTTTATTTGAGGCTCATATTGGTGAGCTGATATCAATGAAGAACTGAGGGTAAAGGAAGAAATGCAAAGTTTTACAAAATACTTTGATACACAGCTTAGTGTTCTGTGTGTACCTGGCATAGTATTGTCAGAAAACATGATTGTTGTTATTATTATTATTATTATTATTATGGACTTGGTAAAAGGTATTCTTATACAGGTACTACAAGAACTGATAACCCATCACTTAAAGATAAACTGTGAGGGGTGTAGACTTGATTCTGTCTCTTTCAAAGAAGGCACAGTTTGTATACCACCCAAAGGCTACTAGAACAGGGTGTTTCCAGAACTGTGTGAGCAGTTGTGACCATGATGCATAAATCTGCTGGATGAAGCAACAGCCTGGAAACTTGAGTGTACGGCATCATATTTTGACACAGTCCAAGCAATACATGCGCTTAGCATAACTTAATTTGCTGATATGCATTTCAAAAGAGCTTGAATGTATGTATCAACAATTAATTGGTACTACACAGGCAACCATTGAAGAACCTGTTGCATGAGGAAGCCGTAAAAATATTTTAGAAACCCTGTATAGCTTAGAAGTCCCACTCCACGTATTATATGCACCTGTATGATATGTGAAGGTCTGATAACTAGATAACTAGAACTGTGGAAAATCTGCTAAGATGGATAACCTTTTTGGAATGTATCAAGGAAATGTTGAAAAGCAAAAAAAAAAAAAAATACACTGTTTGAAGAATAGCTGTGCTCATTATTAACAATGCCCTCAAAAAATTTTGCAATATTCCTTTCAAAAATTACGCTTTATTCAGATCTTAATGAGTGAAACGAAAAAGGTGTACTGTGATAGAAGGTATTATGCCTCACCTCAAGAGTAAACAAGGATGTGTTATAAACTATAAAACATTGTTTTGCCTTAAATATTTGAAGAGCTAAACTAGGGTGCACATGGTCATGTAGTGTTAGCATTAATACATGATGCCTATGTTTGTTGTTACCGTTTAAAGCCATGGCCACAACAAGATGCCATTTATTTACTTGATTTTTTTTGCTGAGATTAGTTACACAGCATAGCAATGGCTGTTTTTTTCTATTATGAAATTAAAAAAAGTTTTTGCATTCAAGGAAGTCTATAAAGGTGTATGTCTTGTGAGTATAGCTTTTTTACTGTACGAGTCATAGTAAAATATTCTTTTGAAAAGGAGTCATACATATTTAAACCCTCTGTTGAACTTAAAATGAGGGATATGCTAAAAAAATCTGTTATGACCCCCAAGTACATGGTAGTTCATGAGGTCTGCAGAGGTTGAATGATACAGCTAGAAAAATTGTACAAATATTACCTGCAATCATTTATCAAAATGGTTATATTTACAAGATGCTTATTCTATGCACAAGCCTGTAAAAACATTTTCTTAGAAAGAGTGGTTTTGACTAAAATTAAATCAACAATATCAGCCTGCCATTGTACATTGTCCCCCCCAGTACAAAATTTGGATTTCAGTGTAAGAGTTACTGACATCCCCCCAGATTTACTAATCTTCTGTGCAGGACTAGCTTAGTCCTGCACGGAAGTGACTGTTTAGGAGCAGGACGGCAGAGTGCCATGCATATTAATGAGGCACACTGCCCGAGCTCCTAGGCTTACACGAAGCATGTAAGAGTGCAGGGGGCGTGTCTAGGAGCAGACCTCTCAGAATAAACATGCCCCTGCAATGTAGAACAGTAGAAAGGGGTATGCAATGAGTGAGACTGCTCACAGGTGACCGCATATCCCCACCATCAGTCCCCCAAATGAAGAAACCCTATTTTATTTTTTTTTTTAATCCAAGAACAGCTAACCGTAGGTGCATGGGTGTCCCCATCGCTTAGCTACAGTTAAAGCAGCTTAAAAAGTTGAAGAGGATAACAAGGAAGATATATGCAAATGAAGGAGCATAGCAATAGTGTAGTGGGCAGAGCATTCGCCTTACAAGCAGGCATTCCCGGTTCGAGTTCCACTGCAGCACATTCCATCTTCCATGGCAAAGCACATTATGACCAATATTTTTGTTCCAGAAACCATTAAGTAACATATATTTATGAACTTGAGTACTGCAATAAATGCACATGTGAAATGTCAGTGTCATATGAATAAGGCACTAGTAAGCAGGTTTAAGCACAAATAAGCAGTAGTAAGCATATTTAAGCACTAGTAAGCGGGTTTACAGGGGGTGCACTGGGGTAAGCAATGCCTACCCTGGGTAAGCAATTCTAAAGATAATTCTCTGTAAGCACATGTAACGGCAGGTTAGCAGTGCTTACCATCGCGCAAACCCACTTACAACTGTTCAAAAGTGCCTTAATCTCTCTGTATCCAATGGCCCTTGTTCTGCCCATCAACAAAAAGGTCTCAAACCCAGGCCCCTTTACAGCATAGACCCAGTAGTTATCCACCAAGCCATCATAGAAGTACAGAAGAATGAGGTAGTAGTAAACATGTCCTCACCATAGTATAACCAAACTGAACCTGTGAAAGGCATCAGTATACAGTCATATGTGCCATAACCCACTACATGACATAAATATGTGAACTGGAGTACAGCAGTAAGCCCAGACGTGTGGTGTAATTGTAATAGAGTGTTGAAGCCCCCAATAAAACACAAGGACCCCACAGTGTATGTGCACATCAGTCAGGGAACCAGGCATACATATAAGATGTAATGAATAATAACACAATGCCAAAAAGGCATTATAATGAAGGCCTAATGTAAGCAATGCTAAGCATTGCACAGGCCAGCTTAGGAGGTGTGAGCAATGTGTAGACCAGCCAACTCTTTGTGCCCAGTGGTATACCCCTTTAAATAATGCCACCCATAGGTAAGCAGGTTTGCCCGTTGCTTAGCCTTTTCAAAACCGGCCAATCACGGAAAAGTGCGGGAAATCGGCCCTACTTAAACCCAAGAGGTGGGACTACACCTCATAACTGGATGCATTTTACCCTTGCAGGTACTTTGGCAGTAAGGGGAGAAGGAGTGCACTTCCGGGCGCAGCGCTAGTGCATCCAGGAGTCCAAGGTCATGGCAGGACTCCTAGTTAAAGTCCATGCACAGAGACTGCTGCAGGGCCAGTACCAGGGCTCCCAATATAAGGCGGAGGCCTGGGACCATCTCGCCCGTGACCTCACCAGTGCCACTGGCATACCCAGATCTGGTGAGCAGGTCAGGCACCACTAAGCTGACCTGAAGCAGTGGAAGGGGGACCTCTTGGAGGAGTGGCTCCAAGAGGCTAGAGCATCAGGAGATGTTACAGACATGTGTAAGTATCACCCCAGTATGTGTGTAATAAGTGCCAGCTCAGGTGTATCATGGATAGGTATGGCTAAATATTCCACTTATGTCCCCCACAGCTGCAATGGAGGGACCGCAAACCAGGAGGCCCACATCAGCCGCCTGGCACAGTTGCGACACAAGGCAGGTCAGTAATATTCACGCTTTTACTGTCATAGGAAATAAAAATAAAAGTAGTAGTAAATTAATTGCTAGTATAAAACCTGTATTATTCAAGGCAAGTACTGCATACAGTAGAGAATGTGGCAGGAAGCGTCTCATATTGTTTGTATGGCAATAAAAGTGTAATATCCTGACAAAACAGGTTAACTTCTGGACTTCATGTGTATATTCTGGTACCATATGGTAATGTAGATTTGCAATCATGTATTAGTATTGTTGTATTAAGCACTGTTACTCACACCATGCACTATAAATTGAATATGTAGGAATGCCTGTATCTGACAGGTGTAATCCCTAGAGGCCATTTAGTACAACTGAGAGACACATAGACAGTAAACAGGGAAAATGCAGACAACAAAAACCGAATAGCACATGCAACTGAGATGTGAACTGTTGTTTTTTTTAGCACACACAGTCATGGTTCGAATCCTGCCAATGGTAGTAGTCTGCATACAGAATCATACCCCACAACTGTACAGATATGTCCAGAATGTCTATTAAAGTGGCCCATATCTATTGCCTAGCCAACCTGACCCCCTGGGTAATCAGTGGGATGATCCCAGGTGTATAGGCAGCAAACAGGAAATACAGCTGATTGACACACATCTATGAAAACAAACCCGGCACACTAGCAAATCCCCAATACCTTATGTGACTAAGAAGCCACAAATGTCCCATTTACACCCCTACTTATTAAGCTGTGGTCAGAGTGTGTACAGTAACAGAGTGAGATGTATGTGCATAATAGTAATGTGGAATCTGGTACTGTGTGGGAACATTCAGGTAGTGCTAATAAACATTCCTTCCACGGGTCTGTCAGATACCAATGCTGTATCCAGAAATACAAAAATGATATGCAGTTGCTCTGAATAATGAGGTATTACACGTCACTGTTTCCCACACTGTCCTACAACATATAACTGCCCAGGAAATCTGTAAAAGAGTGTTGTTATACAAGGTCAGAATGCTTAAGCACAGGGGATTAATAAGACAGAAAGAAGATTGGAGATGTACAGCAATATCAATGTAGCAGACACAACTGTGATGGACAGTGTTTAAGTTGCAGCAGACACAGCCATGATCTGAATCCTGAGAGTGGAATTATACTGCATACAGATCCATACCCGACAACTGTACACATGAGGCCAGAATGTCCAGTATATGTACCCATATCTGTTGCCTGTCCCCCGGTAAGTCTGTAGGATGATCCCAGATGTGTAGCCAGCAAGCAGGGAATACAAGTGATTTTCAACCTTCATGAGAACACACCTGTCACTGTAGCAACCCCCGAAACTGCCAGGAGAGTAATATTTCAAGTATGTCCTATCTACATTCCCATGTTGTTAAGCTGTGACCAGAGTGTGTACAGCAACAGAGTGAGATGTATGTACATAATACTAATGTGTAATCTGGAACTTTGTGTGGCAACAGTCAGGTAGTGCTAACAAACATTGCTTCCACAGGTACGTTGGATACGAACACTGTGCTGAGAAATACAGACCAATATAACCTGTACTGGTACTGTCCACCCTGGTATTGTAGGAGATTGTGAGTGTTGCAGTGTCTCTGAATAATAAAGTATCACTGGTCACTGTCACCCACACTGTGCTACATAATATAACTGTGTAGGAAAGCATATATATGTGTGTGTGTCAGGTCACTAAAGCTGGAAGAGGGCAATATTCTACATATGTCCAGGCACACCAGCATGTGGTCAACACATGGCCAGAGTCTGTGCAGAAAGAGTCAGATAGCATAGTGCAAAACATCAACCCTGAATCCGGGTGTATGTGTACAAACGGTTAGTCAGTGTTAACAAACATTCCCTCCACAGGTATACCAGGTAAGAGGTGTATACTGCAGGTAAAACTGGTTCATATGTAATGACGACAGCCATATCACTGTCCAATATAAGGCTATAGGGTACTGTACTAAGACTTGTAAGGTACAGATATTAGCACTGACTAGGAAAGTAATGTGGACTATAGGAATATACTACTTGTTAATTGACATCTTTCTCTCCTCCCCACCTTATCTCCAACAATAATCAACATACTCACCCCAACTGGTATGTAATGACTCTGATAATGCCCAATTGTTTGATAAATATTGTAATGGTTCCCATGCATGTGCCATATTGAATTATGCCAACATTGTTGGCATGGTGCCATCAACATACCTACATGCTGTTCTTATTACCACTGTGGTCCCATATATGCATGTGTTTTGTTTGCTATGCAGCTGTTCCATAGTTGGTGTCTGGGTTAATGGGAATATCTATGCATGCTGTTATACCTAACCCTGGAATGTGTTGATTACTAACTCATATATGATGGTGAAATCTAAACATCATAGCACGCTTGGGAAGGCCGGTCCCAGCAGACCCACCTGTCCCAACTCAGCTGGCCGTGGCACTGGGCACCAGCATGTCTGGGGCCCAACCCCGGACCTCCCTGTCTATTGCTCCTGCACCACCTTCAGGTGGAACCGCCTCAGGGGATGAGGCTCACCCCCCCCAGGAGTGGGTGTGGACAAGCACCTGTCACCCGCCAGGTCGGGGTCATGGTGCATAGATCAATCAATGAGCAGTTCTGTGATCTACGCCAGCTCGAGGACCGCATGTCGCAATTAGAGAGTCAGCCTTGCTCTGCAGCTCAGCCCCCAGCGCAGCCACCTTCGGGGCTGTGAAGGTGCAGTGGTGACTGCCCATGGGTGGGGACCTCAGACCCACTGTTACCAAGAGGGGGCTTGTGGGCTATCGATATCCTAACACCCCTCCCCATCAAGGTGTTTACCCCCATGTGTCATATACCGCCCCTGTATGCGTCTTGTTTGTCTTGTCTGTTAACCTACCCAACCTACTTCCCCAAATATACCTACTACCCCTTCCCAACATCCCACTCTCACCGGAATAAAAAAATTAAAGGACAATCTGTTCCCACAAAAAAATCTCGCCTCATACATAGCTGTCCATCTTGCACATGTGTCCACTGGACACATGTAATCCGGTCTAATTGGCATCACAACTTATTATTGTTGTCCTCACCCCTCTCCGAGGGGTTTGAGTGTCCAAATCTACCTCCAAATTCAGTGTATATACACAGCTGTTGCTGTAGAAGAAATGGGCAGCTATGGACCTTCCCTACACCCTTCCTGCACATCCCTAGTTATTTTCCCTACTGTCTTTCCCTCTTTGTGGCCCTTTCCTATCATCCCTTTTTTCTTTTCTTTTAAAGAAATTAGCTCAGGGGTAAGTGGGAGTAAGCACTTTTGAGCAGCAGTAAGCGGGTTTAAGCCTGTTTGCATGGGGGTAAGCAATGCCTACACAGGTTAAGCAATTTAGAAGCTAAGTGAGTATAAGAAACTGTAACTGGAAGTTAGCAGTGCTTACCTCCGCACAAACACGCGCAAACCCACTTGCAACTGCTTTAAAGTGCCTTAATCATTTGTATCCATCATTGTTCTGATGCACACGGTGACTGTACAACAGTATACCACAGTCCTGCAGTGTAACATGTTGTAGGGAGTAGAGTGTGAGGCATATTTGGCAGGTAGTATAGCCGTCCAGCAGTGATGCCTTATAGCTGTTGGTAATACTGGTTAGTTGTGGTCTCAAAAATGTTATCCAATTGTGTTATAGGTGTATATGTGTCAGCACTAGGATGCCCTGTGCATGTGATGATACCTGTGTCCCATACCTGTCATCCATACCATCGATGCAAAGACAGGCTGATATGGTTCTGATGCACACGGTGGCTGTACAACAGTGTACCACAGTCCTGCATGTAACATGTTGTAGGGAGTAGAGTGTGAGGCATGTTTGACAGGTGTGTAGCCCTCCAGCAATGATGCCTTATACCTTTTAGTAACACTGGTTGGTTGCAGTCTCTAAAATGTTATCCAGGTGTGTTGTAGCTGTATATGTGTCAGCAATAGGATGCCCTGTGGATATGATGATACCTGTGTCCCATCCCTGTCATCCTCATCCATACCATCGATGCAGGGACAAGCTGATATGGTTCTGATGCAGATGGTGACTGTACAACAGTGTACCACAGTCCTGCAGTGTAACATGTTGTAGGGAGTAGAGTGTGAGGCATATTTGGCAGGTAGTGTAGCCGTCCAGCAATGATGCATTATAGCTGTTAGTAACACTGGTTGATTGCGGTCCCTATAATGTTATCCACGTGTGTTGTAGGTGTACATGTGTCAGCACGAGGATGGTCTGCAATCATATTGCACAACGGGGTATGTCACTATGCTGACACCATGGCTGTGACATATCTGGGGTACAGTCTAACAAATTTCACAGGTTACTAAACCGGTTATTGCCTGTGCCACATGTACAGGTGGCTCACTGAGGCATGTATACCCTGCAACCTGATGTAGACTCATCCACATACATGCACACTGTTACTTGCCAACACTGGGACTAGACCCCTACCTAGCTATGTCATGATACTGACGTGTGTGGCTTACATTGCACACACAGCACAGTATTTAGGGTGAGGTGTGTCCCAGGTTACATGGTACATGCAGAACATCCCCCGGCATGTACAGTATGCTAATGGGGGATGTAATGGCTGTATTTGGACAATACATAGTGTGACATACCGTCATATACACATTTACAGACACATAACAGCCAGACACATATCTGAGATATCAGGGCCTATCGCTGCTAACTATCTTGACCCTGTCTCCAGTGTGTTACAAGTAGGCTGCACACATCACATGCATAACTGGCTTGGATTGTGGTAACAGTTACCTGTATGATTGATGGTGACAGTGGTAACCATAACGTGGTACATGGGACATATACCTGGTGTACCTTGTAATAAACAGTGCACACAGCACCCACATCCCCACTGGATATTGTACTCCCTGCAACCCATGATGACACTGTGCCATACCCACCATCACACATTGGCCACGACTGTGATACAACCCATAGTATACCCCAACATTGGTACTACAGGGATGTGCATCTCATGCACATGCCACTCACGTAGTAGGGCATCAGTCAAGCATAGGTTACCTGTACATATCCCAGCTGGATACCTGCCATCTGCACATCTGTACAGGGACTGACAGTCGTCAGCTTGGCAGGTAGCTATGCAGTAATATGAGTGTGTTGACAGATCAGTAAGGGGTATATACTGTAACACAGCTCACACACCAGGGATACAACAGGGAGGCCTCGGTGTCCAGCCATGCTCGCAGGTGTGCCTGTTGTCAGTACTAAATTAAGCACACTGCTCTTGCCTGGGTTAGCACTGTCAACAGTAGTACTGCCATGATACACTACATGCCAGTGTGACAGCACATACCCTGGGCTACTACACCTGTATGTCACACATTCACATGGATAGCAGTGCTGTACATGCCTCATATGTCTTTGTCCCACACACGACACTCACATCCCTTGCTACTGTAATGACAGCACATAGGTGAGTGTATTGTACAAGGCATTGCAAACACTTATTACAGGTTATCAGACTGGGATGTGTGTCCTGGTTACCAGGGCTAAGCTATGTTTAGCAAGTATCAGCATTGCTGCAATATAACAGCTAAGCTAATTTGCACACTGGTAAGCGCTGCCTACACTGTGTAAGTGCCTGTATGTTTACCCATAGCTTAGCACCACTTAGCTTCACGCAAACCCATGCAAATGCACTTAAAGCTGCTCAAAACTGCCTTAACCACTCTGTATCTGACAGTCCTTGTTCTGCCCAGCAACAAAATGAACAGCCATTGCAGGTCTTGAACCCAGGACCCTTTACACTGAAGTCACAGCACTTAACCACTACGCCATGACCACTGTGGAGATAGCTGTTTTTTTACCAGTATAACTTTCAATACACATATTGAGTAGTATTGTACAATCGCGATTAGTTCCTAATTTGTGTAGTCCTTGTTATTAATATGACTGTTGCATCACATATGTTGTTTTATCATTATGTGCACATAGCAGATACATGCGGTGAGATACATGTGGGAGGGTATACACAACCATAATGTTTACTCATGACTGGAAAATGGTTGTATACATATCATAGATGTATATATATCTACATGTACATACACACGTATACTCATATGTCTGTATGGGATCACTACAAAATACTGAAAGCCCAAAATCCCAATGCTGAAAATACTGAGACCAGATGACCGAAACCCCGCATTACTGAAAGAACAGAAGCGCGAAATGCAAAATCCCAATGTTAAGGGATTTTGTGTTAGCGCTTCTGGTGTTGCTGTTCAGGTAAGTATGTGTGTGTAAGTGTGTTTTTGAAGAGTGTAATGTGTGTAAGTGTGTATTGTGACTGTGGTGTGTGTGTTTGTGTGAGGGACTGTAATGTGTGGGTGTACGTTTGCCTTGTGTGTCTGTGCGATCTCGGAGTTAGAATAATAAAGTAGGGGGGTGTGGAGGGCACATTGGCTAGGACACATAGGATGCATTGTTTGGTTGTGGGGGAAGGTGTGTGTTTGTGTGTGTGCTGTTTGGGTGTGTAACTTTCGCGATTTTGAATTTCGCAGTTTTAAATATTCGGTATTGTAGGGTTTCGGACATGTGGTCTTGGTGTTTTAAGCGTTGGGATTTTGGGTGTTCGGTATTTAGTAGTGATTCCGTCTGTATACACATCTGTATACTGCTACATATATATGGCCATGTGTACATCTCTTCTTATGTACGTATGTTTACATTTATATATATATATATATATATATATATATATATATATATATACACACACACACACACACACACACACACACACACACACACACACATGTATATATACATATGTGTATGTATATATATATATATATATATATATATAGGTATAAGTTTGTTTGCGTCTTTCGGCTTTTCCCGGTTTGGGGTCACCACAGCGGAACTCCGGTCCGCTAATGATTGGTAGAAGATTTTTACGTGCTGAGTTACCAGCCCTGGCGCACAACCTTCCACGAAGGTACGCCCCTTCACGCATGTCTCCACACAGAAGACGCTTTAGCTGAGAATCGAAGGACAACGTCTAGCTGTGAGTCAACAATGCTACCGTGGCACCACCACCGCAGTGTATATGTACATATAGATATGTGTATATAGCTACACATATATATATATATATATATATATATATATATATATATATATGTGTGTGTGTGTGTGTGTGTATGTGTGTGTGTGTGTGTGTACAGATATGCCTAGTTACGTTGGTGTATATATATATATATATATATATATATATATATATATATATATATATATATAGAACTATATGTGCATACATATCTATTCTGATATACCTACTATTGTCAATATATCTGTAGATATCCATACGTATATGTGCATATGTATCACTATCTGTATATGTGTAAACATGTATTGCTCTGTATATGTATATATCTGGGTGTGTATATGTATATCTATGTACATATACATATTCATCTATATATGTCAATATGTATATGTGTAATTATATATATATATATATATATATATATATATATATATATATATATATATATCTGGATAATTATATGTACATATATTTTCACCGTATGTCCTGGACATGGAGTGTAGCCCTACCCCACCCCCTATAATCCCAACTTCGCAGTGCAAAGAGATGTCAGGTATGTATAGCAGGTATATTAGTAGACTATTGCTACTGTAATTGGGATTGTCTTCACAGACATGGTGTGTGTGGGAGGTCACATTTGCTTTTCACATGTGTCCCATTGGCTACTGACAGACATCCTAAGGAGATCATAGTAAAGTACCGCTGCTAGCATGTAATGCCTCTGTGGACTGCAGTAGAGATATTGGCCAATATATATGGACATTCTGACACACTTTGTACAGTCCAGAGGTATACATAGAACCCCTTAATGCAAAACATGTGTACCATGCCTGACAATATGGATGTTAACAGCCATGTAGATGGGCATAACACATAACGACTGATATGCATTTGCCACCATAGGTTATGCATTTACACACCCCTGTCTGGCCTGACACATAATCACTGGTACAAGGGTGCCATGGCCACATACCACCCACTAGATATTGACATACATCTGTACAGCATCCCACTGGTCTGTCTGACATACATGACTGTTAAGGGAGGCCCGGCAGCAGTACATCTGGCAAGTATCTGGGCATGCCATTTCACTGGGTAAGTACACTAAGTGACTAGGCATGTAGCAATGCACTGTGCAAGCTACACGCAGACTGGCGCAACACAGGCCTACATCTCCTATGGGGGGATGCACATATACCTGCATATATAGAAGGCTCTACAGGCATGTCACAGCACAGGGTAAGATATACCTGTGTGAAAGTGCATAACCACAACCAATGTGAACACAGCCACATATGGTAAGCTAGCATAATATTACAGTATATGGACTATCTGTTCAACACCATTCTCATATGTGCCACTCACAGACTAACTCTACATATACTGGGCTGCCACACAGTTTGGTCTGATGGCTGTCTGTGGTATGGGACATGTGTGTGTATAGCCCTACAAACATGTAAGCCAATACGGTAACATACAGTGAAGCAGCATGTAACATCAGATAGGATGGGACGTAGAACAATGACATCTGCCACAGTATTTACACAGGCTAAAGTACATATTAACGATACAGACACTGTCGACATTCACCATAAGTACACATACCTCAGTACTGTACAAAGAACCACAGAATGCCCAGGTTATGTCATCAAATATAACCCCTACTGTACATAACATGTGTAGCAGTCTGATATCTCACTGGCTTGTTATCAGATATGATGACACTAATTATGGTGTACAGCACATATGCACCTCTTAATGTTTGACATATATACGTAGGTTGACCGAGTTGTGGCTGGAAGCACATACACAGGGCCAATATTGACATGTTGCTGTGATAACTTCATACATTTACTGTTGTAACAGGGTTTGTTGCAACATATGTCCTATGAGGGATATAAAGTCAGTAACTGTCACAGCTTTCACCATCTCCAGACTGCAGTCCTCACACTACCTTTGACAGTTCACAGATAGATGCTCTGTGGGTAACACATGAAATGAAGGGCACAACACATTGCCCAGTCTGCAGATGGCCCTACAGATAGGGGATTCCTCATAAACATAGAACTGACATGGCAGGTATTAAAACATATAGGACAGCCATATCCACACACACACACACACACACACACACACACACACACACACACACACACACACACACACACACACACACACACACACACACACACACACACACACACACACACACACACACACACACACACACACACACTGTTAAACCAACATTATCCCAAATGCAGTATAGCAGCACTTACAGTCTATAGTCAGGTCAGGCACATCCCCCTCCTGTGTGTTGCCCTGTTTCCACAGTGTATGTTGTTAGTTGCAAATCCCCAATCCAACTGAGATGCTGTTTGCCAAGCAACAAATCTAGTTCCTTCTCACAGTGAATGAAAAGGGCCAACACCAACATAATGTCCATAGATATTGGAGTGTGTTTGCATGCAATTGGCTATGGGAAAGTTAACACAGCTGTTCTACATGCATTCAGCTAGGGGAGGGCTGCATTTTGTGCAGAGGCCATCAGCTGATCATAAGCATCACTTAAAATACACATGCTGCTGCCTAAGCAAAGCAGGTCTAGGTCTCCACATTCACCATAGAAGGAGTGAGAGAGACAGACAGAGGCAAAAACAAGTGAGGGAGGGGTGGAAGAGTAAAACTTAAGTATGTTTGTGTCACACACCTACCAGCACAGGGTATCAAACCCATAGTGCTATCACATTTCTATGCAGTTATTGGATGTGCCACATAGGTTACATGTTGTGAAGCCCTCAGAACGTATATGTGATGGTGAGTGACATATGCAACAGAGATATGGTAGCTATATGGTAGGTGTAGTACACGTGCCTGCCCACATGAACAGGTGCCAGCATCAACACAGCCACATTCTCACAGGGACACACACACATTGACACACGTGGCAGGGCCAGGACTACAACCCATCACTAGTGAGATTGCCACAATACATTATTGTGCAGTTATCACATGCACCACAGGGGTCATATAGAGGTGATATGGGCAAAGGGTATGGGGAGGTATCTGACAGACAGCATGCTGCAGTATGCCAATGGGTGTTGTAGTGAGTGTGACTGTGAAAACACACACACACACACACACACACACACACACACACACACACACACGGTGCCAGTACTGACATGCATGGGTGCATTGATTCACAGGTGTGTAGTGGTGAACTGTGCCAGACGGCTATACAAGGCTAGGTGATGGGTAAACCTTGGCATCAGGCCACATGACAGTGGTCTGCATTGTGGCTCAGGAGTGTAGATTCTGGAATTGCCCACACAGGTGTGTATTGTATTCACCATCCAGTCACCTGGGTGACTAATGCGTGTGGGCAATGCTGTGCATTGCTTGCCATATATGTGTTCCTTAGTCCATGACATGGAGACTGTCTGATGTGCACACCTCCCACACGCATGTACAGTGACATGTGGAACTGTACCTGGGGTGTCTGGCCCTTATTGTGTATACAGATCATCATCATATGTGCCAGTCCTGGCCCCATGTGGCAGGAACTCGTAATGGACAGCAGTTTTACCCTGCACCTACATTGATACATGCTAACAGCATTCCCTGGTGCCAGTGGCATCTGTCCATACAGGGCATGTTTTCAGGCATGGTATGCCCATTGTGGGTCACATTTGATGGCACCACAGGTGTTGCAGGTGTCCAGTGGGGAACATGGGGAAGGTGCACTGTCTGTATATACATGCCTATTGGACTGATGGACATGGTTCCATGCCCTCTGTAGGCCACTGCAATAACTCCATAGTTACTATCAGTGGGCAATATGCAGTGTACTAGCAACATAGCGGCTGTTGCCTAGGCAAGTGTGTGTGTGTGTGTATGAGGCATGGGTTGAGAGTGTTGTCTGGCTAATATTAGGGTTGCTAACTTTGTTTGCCTGGCCTTGATGTCACATGTATGGGTATGGATCTGCACCCCAGCCTCTCGGCTATTTCAAATCTGTTATCTCTGTAAGGTGAACATTGTGATATATACAAAGGCCACCATATAAGAAATTTGAAAAACCCACTCCACATTGGACCCAGTTGTTGCACACTCACAAGCACCTCCACACAGGATACGAGTTACGAACACAGACACACACGTCATGTTTGGGATTAGAACTCTTACCTATTTTATTACACTACAGCAGTATGCAGTCATAGTACGTGCCATGGAGATTACTGGATTACTCTTTTCCCAAAGGTGTATTTCACAGTGAATGACATCAGCAGGATTGCCAAAGTAGGGCATTCGAATTGTAGTGAGTGTGGCCAGGCTAAAGTGCACTGGTCCCTACACAAACATTGAAACACACACAAAACATCCAAAACCGACATGTGTGGGTAAAGAGCCCCTAACAGTGGTGTATATCACACTACAGCATGGAGCTGTTATAGGATGCACCACGGGGATTACTTGTGAGCTCTTTCCCCAAAGGTGTATTTCACAGTGAATGACATCAGCAGGATTGCCAGAGTAGGGCATTTGAGTTGTAGTGAGTGTGACTAGCCAAAAATGTATTGCTCCCTACACAGACATTGAAACACACACATAACATCCAGAGCTGCCATGGGTAGAAATAGAACCCTACCAGACTTCTATATCACACTACAGCAGTATGCAGCTGTGGCACATGCTACAGAGATTACTGGGCTATATCATTCCCAGGGGTGTATTTCTAGCTGGATGACAACAGCCTTGCTAAAGTATAGTATTCAAATTGTATGTAGTGTGACTACCTTAAAAAGCATTGTTCTCCACACAGACAGAGACAGACAACACAGTTGCCAAGTCTGGGATTAGAACTTCTCCCCAACTGTTTTATCACTCTACAATAGTATGCAGCTATGGCACATGCTACAGAGATTACCTGGATACAGCCTTACTAAAGTAGAGCATTTCAATTGTAGAGTATGTGACTACCGTAAAAAGCATTGCTCTCTACACAGACAGACTAACACACACAGAGACACAGTTGCCAAAGCTGGGATTCGAACTCCTCCCTATTTTATTACACACAGCAGTACACAGTCATAGTACGTGCCACAGAGATTACTGGAGTACTCTTTCCCCAAAGGTGTATTTCACAGTGAATTACATCAGCAGGATTGCGAAAGTAGGGCATTCAAATTGTAGTGAGTGTGGCTAGGCTAAAATGCACTGCTCCCTGCACAGACATTGAAACACACACAAAACATCCACAACTGACATGTGGATATAGAACCCCTAACAGAGGTGTATATCAAACTACAGCATGGAGCTGTTATAGGATGCACCACGGGGATTACTTGTGAACTCTTTCCTCAAAGGTGTATTTCACAGTGAATGACATCAGCAGGATTACCAAAGTAGGGCATTTGAATTGTAGTGAGTGTGACTAGCCAGAAATGCATTGTTCCCTACACAGACATTGAAACTCACACACACCCATATAACATCCAGAGCTGCCATGGGTGAGAATAAAACCCTAGCAGGTTTCTATATCACACTAAAGCAGTATGCAGTTATGACACACACTACAGAGATTACTGGGCTACATCCTTCCCAGAGGTGTATTTCTGGGTGGATGACATCAGCAGCCTTGCCAAAGTATAGCATTCAAATTGTATGTAGCGTGACTGCCCTAAAAAGCATTGCTGTCTAGACAGACACATAGTTGCCAAGGCTGGGATTAGAACTCCTCCCTATTTTATCACACTACAGCAGTACACAGTTATGGCACATGCTACGGAGATTACTGGGATACAACCTTCTCAGAGATGTATTTCTAGCTGGATGACATCAGCAGCCTTACCAAAGTAGAGCATTTCAATTGTAGGGAGTGTGACTACCCTAAAATGCATTGCTGTCTACACAGACAAGACAGACACACACACACTTACCAAGGCTGGGATTAGAATTCCTCCCTAACAATTTTATCACAATACAGCAGTACACAGTTATGGCACACACCACATAGATTACTGGGATGCAAACTTCCCAGAGAAGTATTTCTAGCTGGATGACATCAGCAGCCTTACCAAAGTAGAGCATTTTGATTGTAGGGAGTATGACTACCCTAAAAAGCCTTTGCTCTCCACACAGACAGACACACACAGTTGCCATGTTTGGGATTTGAACTCCTACCAAACTACTTTATCACACTACAGCAGTACAAAATTATGGGACACACTACAGAGATTATTAGGCTACATCTCTCCCAAAGGTGTATTTCAGTGGGTGACCTCAGCAAACTTGTCATAGTAGGGCTATGGGGAGGGCAGTGTGTGTGTGCATGGGCCATAACCCATTCATCTAGAGGTTGATACAGCACATGCAAGTACACACAGGGTCATATTTCACAGGTGCGGGTATACAGCTGCTAGATGACTACTTCCTTGTACAGTCATGTTGCACAGCTGGCACATACACCACATAGTCTGTAATGCTGACAGATACTGGTGGCTAGTATCTGCAGTGTGTGACATTTGAACCTCATGTGGTTGGGGTCCTTTGGCTGTGTGCTGGGTGGGACAGGCCTGGATGGCTCCTTGTCACAGTCACCCTCTTCCACACATCTATGTACGTCTACCTTTGATTTATTATAGTGTGTTGTCCTTAAATATATGTCTGTGTTCCTATCCACTGTATGTGCAAGGCATGAGTGGTGCATACCGACGGGTGTCTGCACTAACAACTGCGACTGCCAGATATGTCTAGCCCACTGGTGTTTTTGCAGACATGGCCTTCATGTGTTTAAGTGTGAGCATGTCCAGTATGACCTTTCAGTATGTTGTTGACTGACACTGCCTTCATTTTTCTAAGTGTGTGAGGATGCCCAGTATGCCCATCTGTATTTAATGTGTGGCTCAAGTCCAGGTAGTTTGTACTGCAGTGCTGACCTTTGTGTTGTACACCGACTGGTGGCATGCTCTTTCTGCAGGGTATCCATCAAGCATTTGGCATTGACTGCTCCTACATTTCTGCATAGGATGGAGGGGGCTCACCTGACTATTTCTACATTTCTACACAGGATGGGAGGGCACATCTGACTGTTATTACATTACTACGTAGGGTGGGGGGTACACCTGTCTATTTCTACATTTCTACACTGGATTGGGGGGGTACACCTGACTGCTATTACATTGCTACATACGGTGAGGGGGCACACCTGTCTGTTTCTACATTTCTACACAGGATTGGGGGGGCACACATGACTATTATTGCATTACTAAGTAGGATGGGGGGCACACCTGACACTTGTACACATTTGCTATGACTGTACTGGTTTGTCAGGTACTACATTTCATTCTGTATTCGTACCTATCATGCTGACTAGAGGCATACCAGTGTACTACAGATCATAGCTTTGGTTGTCCTACATATTAGTGTCTGTCTTCCTACCCTTCAGAAGTAACATCCCACTGCCTGCCCTGGTGTAGTCTGTCTGTGTAGGCCTGGGGGGGAGGTTAACCATAGCCATCATTCAAGGGCCTTAGCACAGGCTCTGTTTGGGTTTGTCTACACCGGTCTGCTGGCTGAGACTGTTGGTGGGTATGTGAGCCTCCCTGACTGGCATTTGTGAGTCATATGGATACACATGTCGCTCAGCACATCTCCTGCAGTGGGTTTTGTCACCCTGTGTAGTACTGACTACTATGGTGACTCCAGTATGCGTTATAGATGTCATGGTGCCACTATGGATGTCTACTGTATGCTGCCATGACTTTCAGCCACCTAAGTCCCTCGCATGCTCACATCCATACCATAGATACAGGTAACAACACATTCTACTCCATTTGGTAATTGGTAGGTTGATTGACTTACCTTGAGGGTGTGCCAGACTTGCGGATGGTGCTGGAGGGCTGTCTATGTTGGATGCACGTAGTACACTCCCTATACATGGTTGAGCACAGGTAGTGTCATGTTTGGCATCCCTTTTACTGTATATGTGAGTCAGAGAGAGGTGTCATTTCGTAGGTCCCTGCTGTGTCAGTGTATGTGCTATGTGTTGTCTCTTTGCCACAGCCTCAGGATACTGGTCACACCTCCATCTGCCTACTGGAGCAGGCTCAGGTTGTTCCTCCTCTGAGTCACTCTTTGCCTGTGCAGGCCTTAGCATTGGTGGGGGGCTGTGTGGCCCTGCCCCATGCTGTTCCTGCTGCAGCAGTTTCTGCAGGATCATATTGTGTAGCATGGCACATAGCATAAAAATTTGGGTACATGTAGTTGGTGAGTACTGCAAGGCTCCACCGGATGTGTCCAGACACTGGAACAGTGACCTGAGCATCCCAAACTCACGCTCTATTATAAGTCTGGTCTGTGCATGTGCCTCATTATGGCGTTCTTGTTCAGGTGTGTGTGCATTTCTGATGGGTGTCATCAGCCACGGCTCCAGTGTGCAACCAGCATTCCCCACTAGGTAACCTTAGGGGATGTCCCCATTGGCAAATCTCTGGTACAGCTGCGTCAGATGCCATATGTAGGAATCGTCATAGCTTCCAGGGCAGCCAGCACATGCATTCGTTATAATGCCCTGGGCATCACATACAACCTGGCAGTTGATGGAGGGGATGCCAGTGCTGTTGATGTAAGCCCTACCCTGATCACCAGGTGGTGCTTTGATGCATATGTATGTGCAGTCTACAGCATCCACTACCTCGGGGTATTCTGCTGTTTGGTGGAAAAGATGCATATTGCTGGCCAACACCTCATGGGTGTTGAGGAAATATACATGCTCACTGGCATGTGCTGACATGGCATCCAGGAACTGGTGGAATACTCTGAATGCTGATGCTTGTGAGATCCCCAGTTGAGCTTTGGGAGGTACCTGTGGCTAGTATACCTAGGCCTACACATACCTTGGTATCCACTGGGATGGCTTCCCCTCTGTCAGTTTGGTGTGTCAGGTGTGGCCAGCACAGCTCAACAATTTGTAGTAGGAGGTCTATGTCCACCCTATAGCACTCTAGCCCCTGGTAGGTTACCCTGGGTCAGTACACTCTTTTCTGTCTCCTCACTGTGGGTTGATCAGCAGCATCAACATCCTCATCATCCTCAGCCTCTTGCATATGTTGTTCTATGTTGCCTTCTCATTTTGTAGGTTTGTTTGTTAAAATCTCCCCGCTTTTATACACTGGTGGTGTAGTGGGAAAGACCAGTGGGGAAGGTGTTTGCTTAGTTAATAGTAGTGTTCTTGGCTGGGCTGGGCTGGGCTTGTCCTCTGCCTGTGTAATTGGCTGATTCTGATACAGTTCACCTACCAGCTAAGCTAGTTCTCCTTGATTACCTTCCTGCTGCTTTTCCCTTCCTATTTAAGCCTGGGTGCGTGCCGCGCAAAATAACTTCTTTTTTCTTCCTGTAAAACCTGGTGCACAGTGCGCACTCCCGCTTAGGCATTGTAAAGAGTGCTAGACAGGTTTAGACACGCAAACCCAAGCCACAGGGCTCCAATCTGCTTACAGTATGCCTCACACACCCCCTCATGATGTCACTTAACTCCTAGGCTTGCACCAAGCTATTCTTACTCTTACACTGTTGGGACCTGGCTCACATGCTGGGACCTGGCTCACATGCTGGGGAAAACTAGGATTCACTATCCTTCCCCTCATTTGCATAGGATTGCCTGCTAATGCATCGTTACATGTCTCACACTGAGCCTCCCCCCTTAGCAACCACTACTCACTGGCCATGTTGTCTTCTGCCTGCCATTGAGTTGCATGGCAGAATACTGATTTTAGTTAGAATGCTTAATTTAGGTTAATTTTGTTATTTCCCCCCATGCCGTTTGTGTGCTGCTGGCCTACGCTTAAACAGCCAAGATCAGCTAAAAAAAAATAAAAGTTGATTTCTGTATTTTTTTTAATGTTTGCAATGTCAATGTCCATTGGTATGCTTACTATATGATATACAGCCTTTATTTGGAGCTGTCACAGCTCCGTTTTGGATTTTGCAGAAATGTACTTTGTTACTAACTGAGTACATTTCTGGAGATAACACTAGTCCTGCACGGACGGTTACAAGTTTCCTGGATTGCAAAATCACCTCATTTGCATGGATTTCTTCTGCAAATGGGGGTGGTTTGCATACAAGGGTTTAGTCCATGCAGGATTAGTGCAGGAGTGCTTGTACACACCCCTACAGATTGTTCTTGGATCGCACAGCAGACATATTGCCTGCTTGAGCTCCTGCACCGATCTTGCACGCCGTTCATCCAGGGGATCATCCAGGGGATCGTGTCCAAATGCATAATACAAAATGTCTGTAGCAGAAACTTTAAAAATCTCTCTTTGGGGTGGAAACCAGAAATATTACAAAACAAGTCAAGGTTTTGAATCTCTTACTGCTGATGTTTAAGCTCTTTTGAAAAAGGTAAACATACAACATTTTGCAGCTGCTAATGAAGTCAAGCCTTCTATTGTAGAATGGTTTAATCATACCCTGAAAGCATTTTGTGATGTTTTTCAGCTTTTAATACATACAGGTATACAGATGTTATGCTGTTAATAACCACGATTTGTTAAGAAAGTTATTACAAGGTCACTTCTCAGATTCCTTACATGTTTGGAAAGCATTGCATGGTTATCTTAAATGCACACATTGAAAGAAATTAAGTAAGTATGTCACGAGTTAAGACATTTGGGAAGGGGAATCAGCCAAATATTAGAAGTGAAATATTTACTTCTGAATGTATAGCTAAACCAGTAGTAGTGTACAAGTTAAAAGTTTATTATAGTGATTAAATAAGAGACAACTTTTATGAGCAAGAATAAGGAAAAACTGGAAATTCATTACAGCATATTTATAAAATTGAAAAAATAATTTCTCAAAAAGATGGAAGGATATTTAAAAATGGCTTTAATGAAATAGTTTGAGTGGACCTCAAAGTTTCAGCTGGTTAGAGTTTAGGCAGCAAAAATGTGAAAGCATAAGATTTGATATGGTAAAATAGATAATGAAACCATGGATAAGAATGGGTTTAGTGTCACACTACTCGGCAATGTATCTGTGCAAATCTCTCACAAATTCAGTTTCTGAATATACTGTAAAATTAGCAAAATTAGTAAATTTAACAGGGCATTGGGAGGTTGACTTATCAGAAATATCACATCCTAGAAAGTGGGATAATATTACATAAGAAGACAAGAAATTTCAAACTGTTGAGATAGGCAGATATTTGTATGAGCTGAAAATATCTAAAGGTTATTATAACAGTGTTAATAATGATCAGTAGAGAAAAATAAAATATCATAATTTCTTCTAGGGACATCATTGTCCCTCCTTACTCAGCCCTCATTAGGCCAGTCATTGAATGCAATGCCCCCTTTGGCATGTATCTGTCCAGACACATGCAACAATTGGAATGCCCACAGAGATACCTTATAAAAAGGATACAAGACCTAAACAACGTGTCTTAGATGGACCAGCTCTAAGCCATGTCACTGTACTTGGTATCTGACAGACTGCTAAGAGGTGACCTGTGTCTGGCATTCACGGCATCCTCTGACCCACTACTGCTGGATTTACTGTATTTTAGTAAGTTAAATGGCATCAGAAATACTCAGTCTAGGGATCTAAACCTCCTCAGCAACATGAATAAAATGCTTTGGAGGGACAGGTATATTTCACAGGGAATATGGCTGCTATGAAACAGACTCCACCTACAAATAAAACAAAGTTTATTCCTGTCCATTTTCAAACCCAACACAGATCTGTGGATTGGAAATAGAAAATTTACTCCAAGACTGCCCTTTGTAGTACTAATGGACAGATGCAGTTCCTAAATGCTTTATCCTCTGCAGGAGTCCCTGCATGGGACAGGTTATTTTGAACACAAAAGGGAAACTGGCCTACAAGGCCAGCTAGCCTAGTGCTTATCTATGAACCTATGAATCTGTAATGGTACAAGTTGTGTCTTTAATGTGAACCATAACCTTCACATGTTCTGGATTTATCTCTAGGGATACCTCAGCTTCATCCAGTAAGATACACTATGCAGATTATAATAGAATGTACTACACTATTGTATTTATATACAGATATGAATGAACAGCAGAAAGTTGGGGATACACACATGTAGTTGCTTTGCTGTATGTAAATTGCTGGCAAAAATAACACAATTATAATTATCTGCCATGAAAAAGATGATTTTATACCTGGCACAAAACAGTTTGACACAATAACAGTGGCAATAAAGAATAATCAGTTTCTGTTTGGTAAGATTTCTGCACTTCATCTATGACATGTTAAGGGGTCTTTCTGAAGAAAAAAAAAGGGCTGAATTATCAATACTCCTTTATGGAGACCATAACCTTATACACAACTTATTAAAATGCACAAGCAGGACATGATCTACCAAGGTTTAATGGTGCCCTAATCATGTATGGTGCTGGAATAGGTAGTGGATGTAAAGCACTATTTAGAAAGACTGTACCTTTAATACAGAAAGAGCTTCAGGAATTTCAGGCAGCAAAGCCACTCAATAAAGCGGCTACCAATGTCATTGTCAGAGATGCGGATTGGTAATCTTGCGAAGTTCTACACAGTCAATAAACCCACTGCAGTAAGAGGGATTGGTAGTGTACTAAAGATTTGATAAGAGGAGGCAGAGGTAGCTTTATCAAAAAGTTGTATTCTTGAAAGAAAAAGAGTTAGGGAACGGTGCTGCAAGGAGAAAAAGCATTTTAAACCTAAGGAGCAGAGAGACCTGTTTTAATCATGACTGTGGTACACTGCGTGTCACAAGAGCATGCTTAGTTCTTTTTTTTCTTTACCACAAATACGCACAGAAAAAGTGGAAATACCCCTTTGTCAGCTGTACGTGATAATGCATGATTAGAAGATTACATTGATGTGAACAATACTGTGGGAGAATGGCATAATGGTTGAGGTGTTTACCTTGCAGACACAAGGTGCAGGGTTTGATTCTCACATAGGGTAATTGGCTAGGCTTAAAATGGCCCACAGGAGCAGTTAGCCTAGCATTAACCTATACTTAGTTGATAGAATAAAACGTTTTCCCACACCTCCTGGTTAGTGGCACAGCATGAGGCCTTGGAGACCATCCATGTGCAACTAATAGTGGGCAAAGCTGCTTTTCAGATTGTAGCTTGCTACAGATCACCCACCTAGTCTCAGAACCCCCACTCAGCATTCCTGAGAACATTAGAAAATATGAAGGTCCTGCCATTGAGTGATTTCAACTACCTTAATATTGACTGGGAAAACTACTCAAGTACTAACTCCTTTGCCCAACGCTTCCTAGAGTTTATAAACTCAAAAGCCCTGGAATAACTGGTCACCACTCCCACAAGAGGTGACAACATATTGGACCTGATCATCACCAACATGGGGGATCAATGTTCCACACCAGAGGTAAACCCGTCGCTGGTAAGATCAGACCATAAACTAATCACACTGGACATCCACATCCCGACTTCACCTCCAGTCAAGGAAACCACTGTGAAAAACATTTCAAAAGCAAAATTCACACTTCATGACCGAGGTGGAAAGTTTCAAAGCCCCCTTGCTAAAGGATAATGCTGCCCAAACTGCGGAATCCTTTACAAATCTCTTCTATGAGTATCTACAGGAATGCATGGATCGAGCCATCCCAAGTAAAACCAAGACTCACTCCTCCAAAAAGAGGAAACCAGTCTGGTGGACCCCGGCCATAAATAAGCTGTACAGCAGAAGGAGGAAACTATTACATGATAGAGCAAAATCCCAAAAAGGGAAGGCATCCCTGATCAGTATTAGCAAGAAACTACAATCCCTCATAAAATCATCTAAGGCCAGCTTCGAAAGAAAAATTGCCAAAGATTCTAAAGATAAATCACAAAGCCTTCTTTAGCTATGTCAAGAACCTAGGTGGCAACTCTCAGATCTGCTCTGAGCTAGTGCAAAATGGCAAAAAATACAATGAACCAACTGACATTGCCAACATCCTGGCTGACAGGTTCTGTGCAAACTTAACCCCCCCCACCCCCAAAAGGGCCCATGTCCATCCCAGAAGAATGTAGAGTCCCAAACATCACAGACAGACAGGTGAAAACAGCCCTTTCCAAAGCCAAAAACACAGCATCAATGGGACCGGATGGTATCCCAGGCTGTGTCTTACATGAGCTCCAAAATGAACTAAACCCTCACCTAAATTCACTATTCAAACTCAGCCTTACCACAGGCTATGTACCCAAAGAATGGCATACAGCAACAGTTCTCGCTCCACAAAGGTGATGCCACAACGGATCCTGAGAACTATCGCCCTATAAGCCTGACTAGCCTGATCTGCAAAGCTATGGAGCATATCATCATGGAACTTATTAACAGAGACATTAGGAACCTCCAGACACTGGACTCTACCCAATTCAGCTTTGTTAAAGGCAGACCTTGCCTCCTTAACCTTGTTGACTTCTTTGAAACAGTTACCAAGGCCATAGATGAGGGAAATGTAGTCCACACAACCTACCTGGACCTTGCAAAGGCCTTCGACACCATTCCCCACTCTGGTATTATAGATAAGCTTACCAGCTTGAACATTAACCCCATGTCACGAGATGGGTTGCCAACTGGCTCATGGATAGAACTGACATGGTCAGAGTCGTGGGTGCCATGTCTGACTAAAATGGTTACAAGTGGCATCCCACAGGGCTCAGTCCTGGGACCCCTCCTGTTTGGTATATACTTCTCTGAGATACAGGCAAGCACGGGAGGACTATGGCTGGCCAAGTTCCCAGATGATTGTTAACTGGGGGCCATAATCGACTCTCCGGCTGATACAGGCATCCTCCAGAAGGATCTCAGAGATGAATACCTGGTGTCAGAACCATGGCCTCAAGCGAAATGCCAAAAAGTGCATAGTCATCCCCTTTGGAAAAAACAAAGTGCCCACGAACTACCACATAGGTGGTAATCCACGGAAGATGTAATTAGGGATCTGGGGACCCAAGTAGATAGCAACCTCTCCTTTGATAATCACATTGCCAAAGTGGTTAGAAAATCCTTCTATGTAGCCCACCTAATCACAAAATGGTTCACATCTAGATCAAGAGAGGTCATTGTGCCCCTCTACTCATCGCTCATCAGGCCCACAATAGAGTATAATGCCCCATTTGGGATGTACCATACTCGACACCTGCAACAGCTGGAAAGACCACAGAAGTACCTCACCAAGAGGATCGTGAGTCTCAAACAGATGCCCTATGCAACAGAATCACAGTGGGTGAACAAGTGGAACCAAGGAACTGTAGAAAAACAACCACTTGAAGGCGGTGTCCAGTAACACAAGATACCAGGTGTCCTCAATAAAAATGCTTTAATGCAAAGCCAAAATCCACACCAGCAACAAATACAATTGCGAAAAGCTGCACAGCTACAAGAACAGAATGTTGGATAAGCCCTTTCGTCTGCTACCATAGCAGACTTTATCAAATCTACTGCTGCCTTACACAGGTGTAGTTAATCAGTGCAATTAACACCTTAAAAAGTTTTAAAGACATAGTACCCTCAACATACAGGTAGTAAAAAAGAAAAAAAGAAAAACATGTCATAACTTAGCAGCCCTCTCTATTAAAATTGATTTTAAAGACAAACCGTCATTTAAGCCTGGTGGGTACTAGGCATTTAAACGAAGCTGCCATTTAAGCTCACTTTTATAAATATTGTTAGCCCAATTGCCACCCCTGGCTTTTTTCATCACCACTTCAAGTATACCAAATTTATAGCTAGAAAACAACCCACATATATGTGTCTATAAAGGGCATTGTTCGTGTTATGAGTGTTGATGGCATACAAGTGTTCCTACACCCTCTTCTTGAGGGCTCTTTCCGTTTTACCCACATAGTATGCTTTACAACCAGTGCAAACAGACAAATAAACCAGTCCTATGGTGTTACAATTACCCCCCACTAACCTAACTTTGTGGACTGGGTCCCCCAAAGTGATCTCTCATGTGTTTAATACATAGGGGCAATAATTACACCTACCACATGGTTTGGTACCATTGTTGTTCCTCCTAGTAACAGGATGTTCTAACAAAGTTTTTAAATTATTACCCACAATAAAAGAGAATGTGGGACCCCAAGTGGTTGTTTTTCTACAGATGCCCTATGCAGCTCGACTAAAGAAACTCCAGCTCTACTCGGTTGCTTACCGCCTACTCAGAGGTGATCTCTGCCAGTACTCTGAAGTACAAGGCCATGTCTAACCCAGAATTAATGAACATGCTCCACCTCAAGAAAATCAAATCTCTTAGAGCCACACGCTTTAGAGATTTAAACCTCAGCACAACAATAAATAGGACATGCTGGAGGGATAGATTCCTGTCCCAGAGACTTCCCTCGCTCTGGAATAGAATCCCAATCTATGTTAGGCAAAGCCCCTCACTGACTATTCAAGAGAAATATTGACGAGTAGATGGGAAATCGTAAATTTACCCCTGGGATCACGTCAATGGCCCTGCTGGACAGAGGCTCAGGAAACCAATCTAAAAGGGAGACAAAAGCCAACACATTTTGGCTAGGCTTATAAATGCCCTTGGGCAGATAGCCTAGAACCAACCTATGAACCTATGTTTTACCTATCATGCAAGACCACCAAAGCAGATGTAAATGACATAGGAATTGGTACAAGAGTAAGCTTAATAAAGTCCCTTCCAGCTACTATTTTTTTGTCAGGGGGAAATGATAGTTGGTGACCATCTCATAAGACAGAGTAATAACTTATTTCTATAGAGCAATCATTGAGTCTCTGCTAATTACACTGGTGACATACTCACTACACTGTTTTCAGCAGGATTATTTTATAGTGACACACTATGCCAGCATGCAAACGCTCTAGTTGATGGTCCAAATAGCCTTAAAAAACATGCACATTTCACATCCAGCAGCAGCAATGTAGAACTGTTAAGGTTGATTTATGCAGACCTATTCTTTTAGGAAAACTGATTTTGAATTATGTAGATGCTAAACTTAAAACTGGTATACAACAAAAATTATTTATTTAATGAGTGAAAATACTTTTGATATATAAACTGCATTTTAGGACTGTAGCCATTTGTGTAAAAAGAGTGAGAATATTACTAGCTGTGCATATTAGACACACTTGGGCTTTAGACTCCACCAATGCCAAACACCCAATTGACCTTGTGACTTTAAAAATCTATTCTAGTTGTGTTGTGGCCAGAATATCTTAAGGATAATCTGCATCTCTTTCAGTCACCTAAATTATACATTCAGCAGCATTCATATTATAAACCCTTTCAGTTTTTTTCATTAATTTTATAGACCTTTGCATTCAGCAGCATTCATAGTATAAACCCTTTCAGTTTTTATCATTCATTTTATAGACTTTTATGTCAGTGGTGAACACATTCCTGCAGAACACCCTGCAGCCTGATTTTGCACACAGTAATACAGTCATAGAATACAATGGTTTAGCTCATTCTAATCGAAAATGCAAGAAAAAACATCCCCTACTGGTTGTCTTTGTGCGAGTCTGTCAGGGGTACATGTTATTTCCCTTTGATTTTAGTCCTGACCAGAGCTGATGTGATTATTAATCCCTAGTATGATCTGTAACCTTCAAGCAAAAATATGATTTTGCAGACCCCATCCCATCTATTGTGAGTATGTCATTCTATTCTGTGTTTGATAGCATATTAGAAAGTAACCAAAGATGAAACATTCTGTTTTGACCTCATTTATCATAGACACACTGTACAGATAGAGGGAGAGTACCCGCATGCCATCTGTTTTATAAAAAGCTCACAGGCATGGTTTACTGAACAGTTTTATCAAAATTTATATCTACCCCACTCAAACACACATAAACACACACACACTTTTCAGGTACCAATTAGAACAGAAGGCTTTAATAATTCTTTTTCAGATATTTGAGCGTAACTGATAACCATTAGGGTAGACTGAGCCTACGGTCTCCTAGAGTATTATTCCACACATTTTTAGAAACAACACACAGTTATGAGAAAGTACTGTACATCAATACAGTGAAAAAATTATTTAATGAGCGCACATACAGGTTTTTCAGGCATCAATTAAAAGAGATGGCTTCAAATCATCGTTTTTCAGACATTTGAGTTGATCCGACTACCTTTAGAACAGACTGCGCCTGCCCTTTCTGAAACCAGTGTTCCACAATTTTTCTGAGTCTCAAGTAATGAGAAAGTATTGTACATCAGAACAGACTAAAATTAAGATAATGAACATTGTGGCATATATAGAGATAAATTGATGAGTATCTCGTCAAATATCAGATGCTGAGAAGAACGAAGAAAAAGCGATAACACTGATTCCAAATGATATAAAACAAATAAAACTAATTTTGTTTTGCAGAGGGCAAGCCCCTTTCACCCAAGACTCCTTTTAATTATATATATATATATATATATATATATATATATATATATATATAAGGGCAAGCCTCCTTCACCCAAGACTCCTTTTAATTTATATATATATATATATATATATATATATATATATATATATATATATATATATATATATATATATATATATATATATATATATATATATACACACAAACACACACACAAGTATAAAAACTAAGATCGCACAACAGTGGGGTAAGCGCAAATTCCCTGCTGCAATGCAATCTCACACAAAACGAAGCCAGGTGAAACACCATTCAGATGAATATTCGCTCATATTAGCATTCACTGTAGTTTACACCAGTAAATCTCTCATATGAGATTTCTGTCTTTTTTTTTAAACAACTGTGTTAAATTATCACTTAAGACAAAGGCAAACATACATTATGCGATAAGAAAACAAATCATATTAACAATTTTTCCCATTTACATACATTATGCATCACATATCTTTTCTTTGCATCATCAGTGCAACATTACATAAATTGCTGTATTCCTGCCTTCTCTTCTACCTCACTTCTCCTCCTGAATATTATTCTGTACGTATTGTTCTCACAATTTCCATTTATTTTAATGTAATTAATAATATTATGATATTCAGTGCTTTACATGTACTTGGTTTAGACTTGGATTTCCATTTTCTTATTGTTTTTTTTTTTTTAGCAGCCAACAGAATTAAACTTAACAAGGTCTTACTATGTCTAGGGAATTCAGATCCTGTGTCCCCAGCTCAAACAAATAATTTTATAGTTATAGCTATTTGCTCACCAAATATTTCTGACAGAGAACTCTTTACAGATTGTTTTAAATCTGCCAATTCATTATACTCCCAGACTATATAGTCCTAGTTATCTTTCTTCCCATTCACACCTCTAACATTTGTTGTCTACTTGAAAAAATATTGGAAGTCTGCTTGGGGTATAAAAGTACCTATGAAATACTTCCAAGCAAACATCCTCAACATTTTGGACTTTGTTGCATAGTTTGGAGCCATACCCATGTCCTCCCATTACCTTGTAAATAGCTTTTCCAGTCTCACTTTTGAATTGTGTCTAACTTCCTCTGATTGATTCTTATAGGTATTGTGCAATACTTTATGAGCTTTCAGTTTCTCAGTTTTTGCACATTTTTTAGTATCTTCCCACATATCCTTACCTGCCTTAACAGAAGCTATTTAACCCATATTCCTAAATACTTATCATGTCTCTGTAAATATGGGTATAACCAATTTATGTGTGAGTGCATAATTTATGGCATATTTTTTGCTTTATATTCATTTCTTTTGTATCCCAAAAAGACCTGGAACTGCCTCAAAATATTCTTCAGCACTACAAAAAATGTTCCACAGCACTGATATGTTCCTTTTTTGCATTTATCAATTACAAAATAATATCATTTGCAAATAAGCCAATTTTTAATGATTACCAAACCAGTTATATCCTTGAATTTCTGAGCCCCTTATTTTCTTTGCCAGTGGGAAAAGTGAACACCCCTGCCTGGTTCCTCTGTTCAGGCACACATAGGGAGGAACCTTCCCCCTTTAATTTGCTTCCAGTCCTTAATATAACTTTCTAATTAAACTTGTTATTGCCTCAGGGAATGCAAATGCTTCCATCATCCTCCTCAAAAATCCTAGCTTACTCAGTTGAATGCTTTCTCTGCATCAAAACCCACCAACAACAGTGGTACACTCCTTGCTTCCCCCTAGATTATCATTGTTCTATTAATGTTGTCAAGTGAATGTGCCCACCCAACCTCACAAAACCACACTGATCCATATCTGTCAATTTTGGCAACACCTTTTCCATTCTTTTAGCTAATATAGACATAAACATGTTGTAATCATGGGTTACAATTCAAAAGGGTCTATATGAAACTGGGTCTATGTGGTTTTACAGTCTTTGGGTAATACAATCACCAGAGCTTTCTTCCAAGGTGTTAGTGCTTCTCCTTTTAAAATGGTGTTAGATCTGTATTATGTTCTTCACTTTTAACTTCCAAACATCCACAGGAATACCATCTGCATCTGGAGACTTTCCTGCAGGTTGATTATACATCACTGGTTTTATCTTATCTCCCCCTGTCTTAACTGTTAATTGCTGAGTCTCATCTACCTCTAACCATGACATAATTAAGTCTTCCATAAATATTTCTAAATTTAATATCAAAAAGTGGAACAGCACTTATGTGAAACTGGGATGGTCAAATGCATGTTTTCCAGTTTCCGTAAAGCCAATCCAGAAATGTTTGAATCCTCATTAGTGAATGGTTGTGTGCATTCACTAATATGGTATTGACCTTCTGATTACAGCTCGCACTACAGTGGGGGATCGGAAATTTGCATTTTTTTCTCACTGTATTGCAGTCTTGGAGTTGGAATACATAATAAGCAAAGAGTGTGGAGGGCACAGCCCCCCTACATGGGGGGAGGGGGGCTTGCCCCCCTGCAAAAACATTACTGATAAAATGGAATTTTAACATCGGCACTTCCAATTTTCAAATGTTGATTCCGTGTTTACTTTTCCTGACATTTTTGGTAATTCTCTGTTACCAAATTCAGATAATGAATTTGACCAAAAAGTGGAAAATTGTTTTGATTTTCCACATTTTGATACTAAACCATATTTGTATATGTGGTCTTTCTTAATATCCACATTTCATAGCTTTATACAATTTTTCATAAAATTTATGAGATGTCTGTAATACCTGTACAGATATAGTCTCCCTTAGTTTTGCACCAATCTTTCTACTTTCTGTTGCATAAGTCATTGTGCTAAAAGTTTGTGCCCTGGAGTTGTTAAAAAAAAAAAGTTGCTTAACAGCAAAGTTTATAAACTCATGCATATTATCCAAATACTCCCTTATTTTCTGTTTAGTATTCTGTAGTTGCATCTCTTCATGTTCTTTGAAATTCCCCTTATTCTGCAGTACTTTAACATTTGTCATCCCTCTAATTCTTATTACTTCTTAACTTCTTCTATTTTATTTCTACCTGATATTCAAATTCCATTTTTGTGTTATCTCACTATCACTTCTGAAGAAATTTCTATTTTCTCTAATATTGCTTGAATAATTTCCACAGATTGTCTCATGTCACTTCATTACCCTGCATTTTTATCTTAGTTTTTGAGTGCATGATTTGAAATAGTTATTGGATGTGTGTTGAAACTTTCAATTCAGTGCACATGTTCCTGTGAAATATAGTATTCAGTGTTGTCTGCTCCATCTGGCTGCAACTTGTGGACCTTTGGATCTGACTCACATCTGACATGGCCAATTCCCAAGTCTTCAACTCACTTGGCTCTGCCTCACTTAGCAACAACTCCCACTCCTCACTAATCTCCAGATCTAGTTTGCCACCATTCTGGTTAGACAGCTTAAGCTTGGCCCCATTCAGTGTTTCCTTTGTTTTGGTAGCTAGTGTAGTGCATGTTGGTGAGATTTTTGCTATACCTTACCCTTTTGCAGTTATCATTTTTGTCTGTGTTCTAGGTAGCTAAGTAGTTAGGTAGGTGGGTTTTGTTGTTTGTTCTTTGTCTCTATCATCCATTTTGACTTCCCGCCCTTTTAGCAATCTTAGTTGCTTTTTCCTTAGGCTAGTTAGTAAGTTTCTTGTTTCTTATTAGGTTTATGGTGTGTGTTTCTTACCAGTGGATAAGGGTTTTAAGTAGCATGTGGCCTGTGGGCACAAGTTATCTTTGTAGGATACACATTTGAAATGTGTATATTTCCTGGGAGCTTCACAATTGGACTCTGGCTGCTCTGTATGTTAGGGGTTCAGGACCAGAGCCTTTAAAGAATGTAGGGCTATGTTGGCCCTCAAAGGACTTTGCCCCTCTGGTTCTCCTTCTGTTTCTTTGGGTGCTTCTTCCTCAGTTCTGAAGGCCAGGTCCAAGAAGCACTGACTGCGGGATTCAAGAGCCTCAAAAGGGGATCAGAAGATATCAACTCCTTCCTTGGTCCCTGGGCCTCCCTGCTTGGAATTCTGGACCTGACATTCCCATGACTTTCAGGTTCCCCAAGCTGCATTGGCACTAATATTGGCTCCATCCCCTCGGAGCTTATCCCCATCAGTGCAAAAATACAGAAGGCTCCTTCCCTGTTCTGAACCTTCCAATCCCCTTCCTAGTCAAAGGGGCCCCTTAACGTAGGTTAGCTTCCCCCTTTTTGCCTTTCACTCCACCAGAATGGTTGCTGGAGTCTTCTCCTTCCCTTCTCTGGTTCCGAGCTTCTGTAGTTTGGATCCTGTATACAGGGTCATCTTCATATAAATGACAATCCAAGCCCCTATTGGTAGTGCCATCTGTCTGGTCATCGAGCTCTGTGAGAAGTATTAAAACTTCAGAGTTGGAGCATCTGATGAGGTCCGTTTTGCAGATGCAGTTAAGCCTTATCCCTTTGAGTCTGGTACCAGGACCCAAGGCTCCATACTTTTGGATTCCTCCCTCAGGCCCTTTGGATCCAAGGTCTTAAGGGCCGGCTGCTTTTTCACTTTCCTGCTCAGATGTAATGACTTGGATGTTTTTGGTTCTAACTCATTCCTTGGTCACTTTGACTGACCTTTTTGGGGCCATTGGGACCATGGATCTGTAGTGTTGAAACCGAGGTTTCCATGTCGGGGCTGACAATCTGTACTTCGGGATTATCTCTTCCTCTCAGGGTTTTGGCTATGGACAGCTTGGTTCAGATTTCAATGTCAGAGCTAGGTCTGGCTCTCTCAGAATTGGGATTGTCTCTGGTCCCTTCAGGTGCTTGGACCCTTGGCCTCGAGAGGCCAGCTCCACCTCAGCTTTCAACATTGTAGAGAGGAGGTTTCCATGTCGGGGTTGTCAATCCGTACTTCAGGATCATCTCTTCCTCTCTGGGCTTTGGCTATGGACAGCTCTGTTCGGATTTCAATGTCAGAGCTAGGTCTGGCTTCCTCAGAATAGGGATTGTCTCTGGTCCCTTCAGGTGCTTGGACCCTTGGCCTCGAGAGGCCAGCTCCACCTCAGCTTTCAACATTGGAGAGAGGATGTTCCCCTCTCAAGTGAATGGTCTGATTTCTCCAGCTGGCACTCTTTCCCCTTTCTCATCACTGCCTGTGACCAGTCATCAGTCTGTTCCTAAACAGCTTGCATCAGTGGGCCTCCATCCTGCCCCTGTGGTGGAGCTTCCCAGTTGTTCTCCTTCCTCCCCAGCTTTATCTGAGTGAGAAGTTTTGGCCAATTGGGAGTATAAGCGGAAATACTGACTCCCAAATTATTATTTCACTGAGGCTAATAACCTCAAAGAAGGAGAGAGATCTGCTAAGTATCCATGGGATGATGCCAGTTTTGGTGACTTACTGGAGCTACTTTGCTAGCACGGAGGCTGGACCACTGAAGCCCCCTCTTCTGAGGAGTCAGTAGTTTTGGAGGCCTTTGACATAGTCCCATCCACATCTTGGGTGGTTCCCCTTCCAGGAACTCTTGAAGACCCAGTGTCCCGGCAGGCAGGAACTTGACATTGTGGATCCCATCTCCAAGAAGCCAGATAAGATTTTAGGTTTAAGTCCCCCCAAGGACCAGTCACATTGAAGTAAGGTTCCAGCCATTGTTTCAGTTGTGATGGAGATGGCCACAAAGGAGATTTTTGAGGAGAGCTGTTTAATTTTAATTATATATAGCCAATTCAAATCCTGTATCCCAATTCAAAAAATAAATAATTTCCTTAGTTAGGCCTGGTTATTCACCCAATATTTCTGACAAAGTACTCTCTATTGAATGTTTAAAGTCTGCCAATGCATAAAACCCAAAACATATTTTCACGGTAACCTTTTACTTCTACATATCACCTCCATTTGGCATCTCCATCAGGAACATTTTTTTGGAGTCTGCTTGGCGAATTAAAGTACCTATACAAACAGCAGCAGTATTTTTTTATATTCTGCTTCCCTCTGGGTCATCATTGCTCTAATAATATTGTCAAATGTTTGCCTCCCCTCCACCTAACCACAATGATCTATATCTATCAATTTAGCCAATGCCATTGTCATTTTAGCTAGTATAGACATACAAATTTATGATTTAAAATTGAAGTGGGTCTGTATGAAGCTGGGTCTGATGGTCTTTACCATCTTTAAGTATTACTACTTCACAGCTTTCTTCCAGGATGTTGGTGCGTCCCCTCCTTTTAAAATACTGTTAAACAAAACCTTCCAGATCTTAATCATTTCTCTCCTAGCTTCCAATCTTCCACAGGAATACAACCTATTCATGGAGACTTTTCTGCAAATTGATTATACATCAACATTTTTATCTAATTTCTTACTATCATAATTGTTTAGCCTCACCTACCTGTAACCCTGAAAATATTTATGGAAGACTTAAATATGCCATTTTTGATCTTTCTTGATTCCCACATTTCTCTGCTTTATACAAATTTTCATAACATTTCCAAAATATCTCTAACACCTCTACATGATGTCTGGTTATTTTCCTCGTTATAGGCTGTCTAAGGTTGGTAATAACCCGTAATAATTTCTGTTGACTAAGTCATTGTGCTTAACATTTTTGTGATCTGTAGTTATTATAAAAACAGTTGCTTAACAGCAATCTTACTAAATTCATGCATATAATCCACATACTCCCTTATTGTCTCTTTAGCATACTGCATTTGCGTCTCTTCTGATTCTGCAAGATTCCCCTTATTCTGCAATACTTTAACCTTTATCAGCCCTTCTAAATAATTCCTGTTACTTCTTAACTATATCTATTTTTCTTTTATTTCCACCCTATTTTTAAACTCCACTTTCATTTTGTCCCCCTTGTTAGCTATAACCTCTGAAGAAATTTCTATCTTCCCTAATGACTTTTGAATAATTTCCACTACCTATTCCTTAAATTCTCCTGTCTGACAGGTAGGTGGGAAGTGCTAGCATCTCATTTTTTACTTCATTACTGCATTTTGTATCTTAGTTGTTATTGGCGCATGATCTGAAACAGTTACTGGATGCGTGTCAAAGCTTTCAATTAAATGCCCATGTTCCTTTAAAATATAATTTCTTTCTAGTCTAGCCCGACTATTGTACCTTGGGAAAAAAAATTCTCACTCTGAGTTTCTACTGCTGAATTCACATCTTCCATACCAAATATTTCCATAAATTCCTTCATAAATCTGCCCTTTCTTGGTATATTTTCCCTTCTAGGTTCCCCCAGATACATCCTCACTGTTGCAAATCAAGTTCTAGTCCCCACTTATAAAAATATTCCCTGATAAGAGTTAATTTCTCCCAAACTTTTCTTAAGCTCCATAATAGCAGTTTTAGCTGGAATATAAATACATGCCAGCATAATCCTACTCCCTTGCCAGTAGCCCCATACTACCATAAATCTACCATTCTTTTTTCCTCTTCTATCACTATTGGAGCTTCTCTAGCCATTAGTATTGGTACTCTTCATTTCCTTTGTCCCTGATATTCTGCTGAATATTCATCCTGAAATCTTTCTAAATGTGTCTCATGTAACATTTGTATTTGCACTCTGCATTTCTTAATATAATTCAATACTCATACCATTTTGTCTATACCTGTGAGGCCATTCACATTCCAAAATACTAAAGATAGTTTGGCCATTATGAAAATAAATTATTATTCTCACCTATTACATAATATGACATTTTTTTAATGTCTGTTTCTATTATTTATTATATGTACCCACTAATGTTTGGAATGTTGATCTTTTTGCAGTTGTTTTTGTTATCACCATTTGTACATGTCACATTTTACAAGATTTTTTTGTTTTAATGAAAACCCTTGAACAAATAAACAAACATACCCCCTGAATACCTCCGGAAGCTGTTAACTTAAAACACACAAAACTATGTTTATCTGCAAGTAATGAAGATGTTGTCAATTTCCATTCTATCCTCAACCTGTGGGTTCAGAACCAACTCTGCTGCTGCAGTAGCTTATGGGAACCAAAAACTCTTGAGCTCATCCCTTACCTAAAATGCACCTATCTCAATTACCTCAGATCTTGTTTGTCAATTTGCAAGTTAGACATGATACTCTCAAGCCAGATAAAATTATAATAGAAAAAATAAAACCACTTAAATTTCCTCTTCCTTTCTCCTTAAAATGAATCTTACCCTACCATGTGAAAGTATTATTCAGTACCATTGTTAGTATCTACCTTTCTATATCTCACTGTATTTCTGAGTTTGTTTCCTCTACACTTTTAGTAAAGCTCTGAAATATTATTGTCAAAGAAAGGAGGAAAGAAAGAAATATTAAGAAACAACCAAAAACTTTTTTTAATCTTATGATAATTTTCTCTGCCTCTCCTTGCTCTGTTTATTTAGAGCGTGTGTGTGTGTGTGTGTGTGTGTGTGTGTGTGTGTGTGTGTGTGTGTGTGTGTGTGAGACTGATTTTTCAGAATGGCAGATAAGGAAAAATGTCCCACAGGCTTCAAATGCTGTGAGAAATGTGGTCACAAAATTCCTTACTCTGACACGTATTCTGTAAGTGTATTGTTTGGGGCCTCCTCCATCTACAGGAGGACTGCTCCATTTGCCACTCTTTTAGTCATCGAGCTCTTGTAGAGAGAAGAAATACGTTTATAATAAAGGGACCGCTTCCCTCCTCTTTTGGAGAAGTCATATCTGGAACAACTTCCTTACCAAAGGGAAAATCTACAGATAAATCAGAGATTTCTGTTCCTGTCTCTTCTTCCTCCTACAAAGTTTCAGAGAAGGCAAAGAAGAGAAGTTCTTTGACTCAGACTTCTGCATTGGTTCCATGCTCAAAGAAGGCAGAAATTTTGATTCCATCTTCTCCTTCATACCAGAGTGCCAAATTGTCCAAACCTTCAGCTCCAACTGAACTGTCTAAACCGGAAAGTGTTACAAGTAAGTCTGTGAAGCTGACCTTGTTTTCAGTTACAAAAGGTCATGAAAAAGATATTTCAGTACAGAGTTCTTTGCAACCAATGCCTCAATTAAAGGATTTGTTTTCCACTGCCTTTTCCATTCATAGGACTCAATATTCACCATAAATAGATCCATTCCCAGACAGGCTTCTTTCTCCTTTCTTGGAAAGGCCCAGGTCACCATCTGTCTTACCCACCTGTTCTTCCAGAAGTCTTATGGAGGACTATTTGGAGAGATTGGTGAGGAAAATTTGAGCACAAGGTGTGACAGGGACCACCTTGGCTCCTATCCCCATGGGTCAGAGATTTAAATTTTCAATTCTCCCTTCTTTAGTTCCTCCTCTACATTCTCTTGAAGCTTCCGAGACAGTGGTTCCGAGCTTTCCGGTACTGACTATGTCAATCCTATGATATCCTTATCTTCAGAACAGATGGTTGCTCTGAGTTGTTCAGTTCATTTGGAGATGGAGACTTCTCAAAGCCATATCTGTCCTGCCAGTTCTGAGGGGTTTGAGTTGACTCCTTTTTTTGGAGCCTTCTCTGTACCTTGGGGCTTCAGTGCAGATTAGGCCGGCTCAGGCTTCCACCTTGGGAGGGATTTCCTTGGGACTGGGAGGGACTTTGGCTCTGAGGTCTGCCCTCTTGGATCCGGGGTCCTTTTCTTTTTCAGGGTGGATCTGCTTTTGAGGCTGTGGAGAGAGCCATGTTTGCAACAGTCATTTGGTTTCTACCCTCTCAGAACTTCATTCAGAATCTCAACCTTTGCCTCCACCAGGATACTGAGTACCAAAGCCTCAAGTTTCTGAGCAGAGTGCCGCCTCTTCTTCCGATACCTCCCCAGACCACTCCACTGAGGAGGTCCATAGGAAGAAATGCAAGAGGAAACACTTGGATTCTCCAGAAGAATCTATCACAGAAGACATTGATTTTGATGAGGGCAAAGGATCACCAAGGTTTCCTCCTGATGATGTCTGCTTTGGAGAAATCCTAGAAATCCTTAAGAAGAGAGGTGATTGGAAGCCCATCCATCCTTTGTGTGAGGAATCTGTGCATCTACAGGCTTTTGGTACCTGCCCATCTACGTCATGGGTAACTCAGCGCACGGATGAGCTCATTGAGTTCATCTCTCAGTAGGCATGGAAGGCCCCTGACTCCAATGAGTCGATCCCCCGGAGACCTGACAAAATTATCAATGCTCCCAAGGATAAGCCATTCTGGATGAAAGATTTGCCTGTGGATGCCATGGTCATGGCAACAACCACAAAAAAGGAACTAGCAGAGGAAAGTTCCTCTATTCATCCTCCCAACAAGGAATCTTGAATGATGGATAGGTTTGGGAAGCTAATTTATGTGCCACTGCCCTTTGACTTATGGTCCTTGAACTACCTGCCACATTTCACCAGACTACAGTGGGATTTGATTAAAGAACTTTCAGATACCCTCTCAGGAGCCATTTCTAAAGGGGTTCAAGAGTCTGTTACCTCTCAGTTGGCCACTCAAAACTCCATTTCTAACTCTTCCATGAGGCTTATTTTCCATGTAGCCAAAGAAACAGGTGTTGCAGTAAGGAGGCACATTTGGATGTGCTTATGTGATTTTGTGGAGCCCTTTAAGTGTTCATTCATCAATGTCCCTTTTGACAGCATGTCATTGTTTGTCCATAAAGTTAAAGACACATTGACCAGGTATGAGAACGACAGGAAAATCCTTACTGTGGGAGTACATTTTTCCTCTCCTCAAGGATCCTTTTCACGGAATCAGTAGTGGAAAATGTGGTTCAGGAAATCCCAAGGGTCTTCTCAAGACACATGTGATGGTAGTTCGTCAGAGGGGGAACTATAATAGAAGACTCCACCTTCGTGGATAGGTGGCACGCAAAACCAAGGGTACAGAGGTTCCTTCTTTGGTAAACCCTTTCAGCGCTCCTGAAAGGAAGTCCGATTGTCTATCTCTGGAAACAGTTGAGGGTCACTGGTCCCAAGATCACAGAGCCTGGCTGCAGATAACTTCTGATACATGGGTGCAGAGGATAATATCCAGAGGCTATATTATACCATTTTACATTCCTTAGTCTACTTGCAAAAAAAATCCCAGATGTTCCACCCAGGCAGAGGTAACAAGCAGCACTACAAATACAAAAGCTGCTAGAAAAGAGAGCCATCCAATAGGTCCCACCAGACCAGAGAGAATTAGGAATTTACTCAAGGTTATTTGTAGTGCCAAAAAAGACAGGGGACTGGAGACCGAATTTGGATCTCAGCAATTTAAACAAATCAGTTTGGCTAACCAAATTCCAAACGGTCACAGTTCAGTCCATTCTTTATTTTTTTGGACTAGGATGGAATCTGTCAGCTAGACCTTCAGGATGCATGCTACTACATAAAAAGACGCACAGGCGATCTAGAAGTTTCTTGTACTTCCAGCTGGGAACCAGTCACTACCAATTCAGAGTACTGCCCTTAGGCCTCATGACAACCCCCAGAATGTTCGGCAATTGCATGGCAGTAGTAACAGCTCACTTGAGACTGCAAAGATTCCGGGTGTTTCCATATTTGGATGACTGGTTTATCACTGCTATGATCAGGCATCAACTGTTAGAAGCAAGAGAAAAAGTTCTCCAAACATGCTGTTACCTAGGTATAACAGCAAATTCTGAAAAATCTCACTTTGAGATAACACAAACACTAAATTTCATAGGGGTTTCTTTAAAAACAAAGACTGCAATAGCCTCCCGTTCCCCACTAAGACTGGGAGACAATCTGATTTCAAGTCATGAAAATAACCAACAGCAACAAAGTACCAGCAAGATTAGTTCTTCAGGCACTGGGGTCCATGTTAGCATCTATAACGCTCATTCCCTTGGCCAGATTTCACCTGAGAATTTTGCAGTGACTGCTTGCAACACAGTGGTCCATGCTTTTCCAACCAACGTCAATGCCAATTGACATCAGTGTATACAGAAGAGATCTCATGTCGTGGGTTCAGTCAAATTAAATGCTACAGGGTTGTCCATTCATTCACCCTCAGCACAAGGCCACAATGACCATGGATGCTTCCCAGTTAGGGTGGGGTGGCATTGCCTGAGGAAGACAGTCCATGGCACCTGGTCCCCAGTAGGGATCAATTTGCACATAAACTTCCTAGAGATGAGAGCAGTGTTTCAGCATTGCACACCTTCCAAGATGCTCTATCCCTGGGAACAACTGCAATTCAAAATGACAACGTCATACGACAATGTCAGTAGTTTGGTACATCAAACAAGGAGGAACCAGATCCTACCCATTATGTTGAGAATCTCTCAGAGTGTGGTGGTGAGTGATGTCATCCAACTGCTTTCTCAAAGCAATGCACATTCGGGGGGCGGGGGGGGAGTCCAGTGTGATAGCACACAAATTGAGCAGGTGCATACTTTTACCTCACGAGTGGTCCCTCAATCAGAAGGTGTCACAATATTCTGAAGATGGGGTCAGCCATGCTGCGACCTGTTTGCCTCTCCCCTTAACAAGTGCATCAACTATTTTGCCCTTATCCTCCAACAGGGGGAGTTACAGGGATGCTGTTCTTCACAATTGCCCCTTTAGGCTTTTCCTCCAATTCCATTAATTCCCAAGTTCCTACAGAAAGCAATCAGGTTGAAGAGCACAATTATCCTCATTCCACCTTATTGGACTTGACAGATTTAGTTCTCCTTCCTTTGGCCTCATCTAATTCAACAGCCTTGGATTCTGGATTCAAGTCCAGATCTCCTGTCCCACCAGACAGGCATGGTTCATTGGGACATTCTAAATCTCAAGCTTACAGTTTGGCTTCTCCAATTCCATTAGTAGCCAGACAACCTATGCTATCTTACCATGTTCAATACTTTCTGTTATCTTCTCATAAACAATCTACACAAAAACTTTAGACCAATAAATAAAAGAGATTTGAGCCTCAGATGCTCCAGAATAACGTTGCACCTTTTTTGGCTCCCGTTCATGATATTCTTCAGTCTTTAGCTTCACATTTGAATGAAATGGCTATGGCTTCCATGATCAAAGTCCAATTAGCAGCAATATCCAACTTTCACATTGGTCTTCAAGGTTCCTCCATTGCTTCTTACAAACTTTGTAAAGCCTTTTTGAGGGTTACTCTTCTTTTAAAACCTCCTTACAAAGATCCTACTCCTCTGTGGGACCTGAATTTGGTATTCCAAGCAATCACTCCTTCCCCTTTGAACCAGCTAATGGTTGTGATATCAAGTTCGTGTGTGACAAAACTATTTTCTTTGTAGCTGTATCTTCTGCTAGAAGGATTTTATTAAGTCTTGGCTTATAAACCACTGCACCTGATTTTTCACAAAGATAGAGTCTCACTCAGAACCAACTACTCATTTCTGTCTAAGGTGGTTTCAGAGACCAGTATCAGCCAATGTATTAACCTGCCAGTGTTCTTCCCCAACTTTTGAAACAAATGTGAGTATTGTTTACATTTGCTAGATGTTCAGACAGTTAAGATTCTATCTTCATAGAAAAAAGATTTCAGGAAGTCAGACCAATTATTTGTTCCTTTTTCACATACCATATTGGGAAAACATGTGAACCAAGTGATGTTAGCCAGATGGCTCTCTGATTGCACCTCATTCATTTATACCAAGTTGGGAATTTCCTTTTTGAAACCCTTGCAAGCCCATTTAACCAGGGCCCTTAGCAGCTTCGGCTGTATTCCAGTCTAGAGCTTCCATGGATGATATCTGTGCAGCAGCAACTTGGGCTACTCTCTATACCTTTATTACTTATTACAACTGGTCTCCAGATGTAGAGCATCATTCAGCTGAATGGTGCCTAACATCCTTGAGTCCACCCAAGATATAAGGTAGCTGAGGACTCTATTCCACAGGTTGAGGATAGAATGAGAATGGACATCAAATAAAGAAGTTATGTACTCACCATAATGTTCCATCTGTGTTTGTCCATTTTCATTCTTCCTCAACTCCCCACCAAACCCCCTACCCTTAATTTCTGGAAAAACGGGTGACTGATTGAGATAGGTACACTGTGGGTAAAGGATGACCTTGAGAGTTTTTAGTTCCCTCAAGCTACTGTAGTGGCAGAGTCAGTTCCGAAGGTTCGGAACCGAACCCACAGGTTAAGGAAAAATAAAAATGGACGACACAGATGGATGAGTACATTAACTTCTTTTTTAACCCTCCTGATAGGAAACATTGTCCCAAACTGACAGGTGCACCTCAAGCATTCATCATCATCATCATCATCGCTTCCTTTTTCCCATTTTTTCTACATGGGGTCGGTATTGTGTTAACTGTTGCCAACGCTCTCGATTCAGTGCCACACTCCTGCCTTCTTCAACACTCATCCCTGATTGCTGCAGATCTTCTTTCACACAATCCATCTACCTCTTTGCTGGACTTCCTTGCTTCCTCCGAGCTTCTTCCTGCCTGTCCCAAATCTTCCTCACTAGATTGTCTCCTGCTTTTCTACACGTGCCCAAACCACCATATTCTGTTCTCTTTGATCTTTTCTGCAATTGGAGCTACTTTGGCTTCTGCTCTTATGTTCTCATTTCTTCGTCTGTCCCACAGTGTGCATCCTACCACCTTTCTCAGGCACTACATTTCCATCACCTCTAGCTTCTTCAACTGTTCTGCTTTTACTGCCCAGGTTTCTGTATCATACAGTAGTACTGGTCACACCACTGTCTTGTACACCTTGCTTTTCAGCTTCTTTGGCATTCTTCTGTCATAGACTACACCTGATACTTCTGTCAGACTACACCTGATACTCTGTGCCAGTTGGCTACAGCCCCTCTAATTCTAGCTTTGACCTCTTCATTCAGACTATCTTTCTCCTCATCCACCCCTCCCCGATATTTGAAGCTGTTTACCTGTTCCACTGTCATGTCTTCTATCTCGATTCTCAGCTTCCTCTGATTTCCCCAATTTGCTGCCATTACCACCATCTTATCTGTGCTTAGTTTCATCCCATGTGCCTTCAGATTTGCATTCCATTCTCCTATCCTTTGCTGAAGTTCTAGCTCAAAGTCTGCCTGTACTGCTACATCATCTGCATACAGCAGCATTGTTGATCTGTCCTCTCCAACCTGTTTGCTAATGTAGTCCATCACCAGTATGAACAGCAGTGGGCTCAGAGCTGAACCCTGATGTACACCGACTCCCACTGGGAACCCCTCTGTGAGGCCGAACACTGTTCGTACTTGAGTCACTGGGTCTTTGTACATAGCCGGCACTAATTCTACCAATGTTTCCGGGACTTCAAACCACTAAAGTACTGCCCAGATTAGCTTTCTTGGGACCTTGTTTTATGCTTTCTCCAAGTCTAGGAATGCCCAGTTGGACCCTGTCCGCATTTCTAGCTTCTTCTCAAGTATCTGTCTCAGTGCAAACATTGGGTCAATTGTGCTGCATCCTGATCTGAATCCAAACTGTTCATTTCCCATCTTACATTCTACTACTCTACTGAGCCATTTATCAATCACTCTCTCCAGAACTTTCATGCAGTGGGGTAGGAGTTTGATCCCTCTGTACTGCCCACAGTTGTGGATGCCCCCTTTGCTATTGTACACTGGCAAAAGTATGCTTATTCTCCAGTCATCTGGTATATGCCTTTCTCTCCACACTGCTATTAGTACTCTCAGGAGCGATTTCTCCCCTATCTAACCCAGCCTCTTTATCATATCTGCTGTCACCTCATCTGAGCCTGCTGCTTTCCCTGACTTCGACTTCCTTATAGGGCTGTTCTTACTTCTTCTAAGGTGGGCTCCTCTTCTTCTCTAATTGTAGGCTGTTTCTGGGGTAGTACAGCTTCTGTGTTTTTTTTTTCATTCAGAAGCTGCTGGAAATACTCCTACAATCTGCCTTTGATGTCCTGTGGACTGGTAAGCAGGTTGTTGCTGGCATCCCTTATGAAGGGTGTCTGACTATCTTCTTTATCTTCCTGTCTTGGCCTTGCAACCTGATATAGTTTCTTTGTGCCCCTTACTGAGTCACTTTCCAGAAGTTGGTAGAGTGCCTCCGATGCCCTATTCTTTGCCATTGCAACTTCTTTCTTAGCTTCTTTGTTAGCCAACCAGTAGTCCTTCCTAGCCTGGTCAGTCTTTTCTATCTCCCATTTCTTCCTGCACTTCTTTCTTTTGATGACTTCTTGGACTTCTGCATTCCACCACTAGCTTTCCTTATGTACCTTACTTCCATACCTGGCTCGGCCACATATCTTTTCTTTAGTCCTAACACATGCTGTTTTTAGGTACTGCCACTCCTCTTGAACTCCACCTATTTCCTCCTCTTCTTGGGGTGCTAGAACCCTGAGTAATTACTTGAACAGCTGTAATTTCTCTCCAGTCAACTTCCAGGTCTTCAGCCTGGTCTCTGTTAACCTTAGAGCCTTCTCTGACCACTGCTTGCAGCTGATTGTGGCAACTAATTGTTTATGCTGTGGGCTGACTCTTTCACTGGGGATGACTTTGCAATCATGGATTCTACCTGTCCTTTTTCCTTACTAGGAGGAAGTCTACCTGAGTTGCATGTTGGGTACTCTTGTATGTGATCTTGTGACTGTCTCTCTTTCTGAACCATGTGTTGGCTTCTATCAACCCATTTGCCGGAGAGAAGTCTAGAATGGCTTCTTCTTTATTCCTGTTATCCCACCCATGTGGACCCAGGCAGTCCTCATATCCTGTTCTGTCTGCCCCGATTTGTGCATTCAAGTCACCCATTATCAACACCAATTCATGTTGTCCTGCTTTATCTGGTAGGTCCTGCAACTGCTGTCTGAATGCATTCTCTTCCTCACTATCACAACCCTACTGTGGAGCATATACTAATATTATGAATGCTGCCCTATCATTACACTGGAGTCAGATTGCCTTGAGTCTGTCATTATTTCTGATGCTATCCCTCACTGCCTTCCGAAGCCTCTGTCTCACCACAATTCCTACACCATTTCTAGCCTGTCCCCCACCTGAATAGTAGAGTCTGGATTCCAAGCCAAGTGGCATTGCGGTACTGCCCTTCCATCTCATCTTTTGGATACGTAGGATATCCAGCCTTCTCCATATCATCATGTCATCCACTTCCAAACTGTGTCCTATCAGTGAATCTGCATTAACTGTAGCAATTCCCAGTTCATGTTTGGCAGGTTGGTTGGTTTTATGTCCAGCTTTTGCTCAGAGCTATCCCAGGTAACCCAGGCTGAGCAACTAGGCACAGGCCAGCCAGTAGCTTATTAGCCCAGGGCTGCTGGGCTTTATGGCGGGCACACACTGGCCAATAGGGGCACATACACCCTTCCCACCATTAGCAAGGGTCCCTGGCATGGGTGAGAGTAGGTCGGGTCCTAAACCCACTTATCACTGGTAACTACCCTTGCCCATTTTTAGCAACATTAGTCAACATGACCGAATCACCTAGAGCCATATTTACACCAAGTGGCTAGCCCTGCTACGGCATGCAGTCTGTGATCCATGTTCTCCTATCTTGAGGATACTGTGCACCACAGTAGATGCCCAAAGCGGTTGGTCTGTATAACTCTTCCCCCTATAGGGCAACATGTAGAGTCTATGCTGCTGCTCACAGCTCCATTCATTGGTGAGTTTTGAGATGGAAACACTCAGCATGTTTTTTCAGACATGGGAAAAACCTCACGGAGATACAGGGAGAACATGCAAACTCTAAACAGGCATTGGTCGGAGGTCAGGATCAAACCTTGTACCTTGTGCATGGGAGGTGAAGACCTTAACCACTAAGCCATCGGGTCTGTCTGTAGGCATTACCTAATCTAAAATTAAGGTTATCATTGCTAAGGCATTACAGCCTGTGACCTACTTACACTAATTACGGTCTCTTCTTGTCTTATCTTTATCCCCCTCCCAGATGTGAAACACTGCTTATATGCTTTCAGAAAACATTAACTTTTAGCACTGGTTGTCTTTAAAAGTTATACACAGTTTCTAGTAAGTGTAGTGATGTATTTAGGCACTAGGAAGGCTGCTATCTCTTATTCACTTCCATTAATTTCAAACTCTATTTTTACGAAGCTGTTTGCCCTTGTACCTTTTAATTTTGTGATCCCTTCAGCAAACAATGGCCAAAACTGAGATTTATTGCCTTCACCTCTAGTCAGTTTGTCTCTATGGAATTATAAGAGCAGAATGTACAGCTGCCCTCAGCTACAGACTTCTCAACTCACAATGAACATTTATTTGCTAATGGAAAGCTTTTCATTGCATTCACATTGTTCTCTTTCAAAAACCCACATGCTTTCAAAAAACTTGCTATTAGATTAAGTCAAGGGCATTAATCCAAACATTCACCTATGAAAAGTAAGAGAAAACATCTCATGTCTACATATATAATAATCACTGCACTTTTATACCCTACCCTCACCCCTACTGCTGAAGATTACAGCATATTACATTTAAGCATGCTTTTGTCCAACCTTTCTTCTGTTTTTACACTGTAATGCCTACATTCCTTAAGAAAAAGTACATGTATACTTTGTTATCTTTATCACATACCTCAATCACTGAAATTACTTTGAAATGTTTTATACAAATATTGTTAAGAACAAACTATTTTATATACAGTTAGGTTTATGTTCTTCCCTTTAGTGTCTTTCCAAACATTAATGACATTAAATGGGGTGTATGTCTTTTACTTCACCCACAAATTTAACAGTCAACAAAAGTCCAATCTTTCTCAGCCATTTTTTTCTTGTAAAGATATATTTCAAAATTATGACCAATGTTTTATAGTCATAGCTCACATTTATTCACAAATTTCAGTATTGCTGGTTTTCTTACTGTTCATCTACATCTCCCACCCTCAGACTCTAGTCCCAGTCCAAGGAACTCAATTCTTCTAGTCAACTCCTGTGATTTTTGTTTTCTCTCTCAAGCATTATCCTTTGGAACACTGTAAAATGTTTCACTGGCAAAGTCTTTCTATGAGCTTTATTCTCAAAAGAGAGAGAAACAGAGTCCAATTCTGATTGACGACTCACTTTTTTTTTGGGGGGGGGCAAACTTTTACATTTCCTATTTAGCCTGTCTATATCAAAAAATGACTTTGATCCTGCAGGAAATAAATATTCTGAAGACAGCTGGATACAGCAGCTTGAATCTCACACCTGCCTTTTGACATTCCCCAATTGCCAGAATAAAGTGTTTCACTTTTACCCAATGTACACTGAATAATCATTTTCCACAAACACTCTGCTATCTCCAACTTTTAATGCTTTGCCTTTCTGCCACAGTTTTGTCAGGATCAACTCTTTCTTCTGGTAGGATTGCATCTTTTCCTAATACAGGTCTTGGCTGCTTTCTCATGGCCAAGTTTGGAGCATACACATGGTGTGCCCTTTCAATTAGCAGATCCTGCTGTGGACTACTAGCCCATTTGCTTATTTGTTTGGTAGTCTCCTCTTACACTCAGTCACTATCATCCTTCACAGAGCAGAGCCTGTGATCGCTACATCTAACCTCAATACTGCAGGAGCTCTGCCACAAGGCTCTACTCCTGCAAGGTTACTGAGAATTTTATCATTGTATAATGTCAGCACATTTATCATGAAAAGCCTTACTGTCTATTAACTTAATCAGTTAAATACATGCCTACTCTGATTGAAAGTATTGGTGAAATAGTCAGTGCACTCCAATGACCTCTTACTAAGTTGTCCACTGTCCCCTTTTTTTGACCACTAAACTATACTATACTATACTGGATATGCCAGGTATACTTTTCTGAAATAAACCCTCATTTCTTCCCATTTTGAATATATCATTATAATATAGTATTTCATACTCCTCCATTCCTTACATTCTAAAGATACCAGGACAACCTAACTCTCTTCTTTAGTAGAAAATACTTCTCTTTACCTATCCTGTATCAGCTTTCAGAATTCACCATCATTGAATCTCCTATTGCCCTGCAACTTCTTGTTTCTTTCTTCATTGCTTCTTCCCCACTACCTGGCATCTATAAAATAGAGGGAGAGCATCCTTTGGCTCTGCGGTGCTCAGGAATATCCTTCCATGAGGACCTCCTAGGATTTGTTGAGTAGCTGGGGACTGTCCCACAGGTTGCAGATAAAATGAAGATAACTACTTCAGATAAAGAAGTTATGTACTCAACATAACATTTCATCTGAGTAATTATACTTCATTTTTTGCAACCTTCCCATCCGCCGTCCCCCTGACCTTTTTCATGTGAATAAACATGTTAGGTTTATTTAGTTGAGTTGCTAATGTGTATAGTTGCAGCAAACTCGATCTGAGGGAAGATAGGAGATGGTGGTGTATTATGGGTAGGAGGAGGAGCTCGGAGCAGATGCTAGAAAATAAGTTGCTGGTTCAGATCCGATATGGATCCGAATACCCACAGGTTGAAGAAAAATGAAGTATAACTACTCAGATGGAAGGTTATGGTGAGTACATAATTTTTTCTTTAAAAGATCTTGCTAAACAATCCTTGTGTCCAAATTGGCATGAATCTCTACTTTAGTTATGCTGATGATATTGTGCTATGTATCAAAGTGCAAAAGCTCACCAAACATTAAATTGATATCTCAAATTGCATAGTTGCAGCCACCAGAGCCTTTTAAAATCTTAAATGCCTATGGAAGACAGCATCACCATCCAAATAAAAATTAGAAAGCATCAATCTGCCATAAAATCATTTCTGCTCACTAGAACAGAGATCCAAGCTGTCCCGAAAACCTGCATACAAAAAACAGACCCCAGGATTCAATAAACTCCATGTAGGTTTCGCACAGAGTCTACACTGTATCTGTGACTGCAATGTTGCTCATTTCCTGGCATCTTGCAATGCATATTAATGAGGTGCGGTGTGCCCAAGCTAGATTTCATGGCTCGTAACAGTAGTGCTGGCTGCAAAACCTTAAGTGAACACAGATATCAATTCCGTGTAGAGGAGAGCACATACAGTTCACGGATACATGTAGAATGCCACAGTGATCAACGGGGCTGTATACATACCTCTGAAACAAGCTTGAAATATGGACAATAGCCATAAATAATGAGGGGACAAAGGATACAAACTAGGGACACGCTTATTAAATACTGCTCTTACAAACTTAGAAATTTGATACAGACAGGTTTTCATTCACTTTACTTTTCTGAAGGGTATAGAGTCTGCAACTCAAATGTCTGTCACTATTTTCTGACTTCGACCCTCAATAATTTACTAATGATTTGCCAGAAAACCACAATTGCATGAGAAGTAGACCAGTAATATGAGGCAAAAATCTGTATAGCTGAGAGGTATGGCTGTACAGATAGCTGTCATTCTGTTAGTGCAACATATCAGCACAGAGGCCAACTTAATGAGAGGACAAATAACCAGTAACAGGGACATATATGATGAGATGTCACATGGGAATGTGTCAGAATGTAACACTCTCAACCTCTTAGAGCAAGAAATGTGGACAAAGCTATAAAATGGGGAGACAAAGGGCCAGAAATAAGGAGAATATTCCACATACAGACTTATGAAGTTAATAGAATACATAGGTTGTACATTAGCAGGAACTGTACATACAGACTTATGAAGTTGATAGAATACATAGGTTGTACATTAGCAGGAACTGTATGAATAGAATATACATGCATCTTAGATTCAAACTGAGTAGCACCTGGCCCCAAAATGGAATGGATCAAAGCATTAATAGGTGTTGCCACAGAGTCAGTTAAGTAGCACATGTATTTTAGACAATCAGTAGTAACTGTCACAGTTTAACAAGGTGTGCACTGTCAAGCACTGTGTTTGCCTGATGGTAAGTGAAGCATAAAATTTTCAAACAATGTGTGCATTCCTAGTAAATGCAATAACTGCAACTGGCAGGAAAACATCATTCTACATTGGTCTTGATCCGTGGTAGGCATAGTGGGCATTCATGGTGAGACAGTGAGATTCCGTGCTCAAAGATGGGGTATTCAGGAGTCCAAAGTGTTTGTTGAACTCCTAGTGAAGCAACATGGGCCCAGCCTATTGCAGAATGACTGTTTAGGCTCAGAGTACAAGTCAGAGGCATGAGATAGTCTTGCCGGAATGTGATTGGTGCTACCGGTATCCCCCACATTGGTGTGCAGTGTAGAGAACACTACAACGACCTCCAGAGGAGGAGGAAAAAGGGATACCCTCAAATGCTGGAATAAGGAAGGTAGGACTGGGGACACCCCACAGATGTGTAAATATCAAATGACAGAGACTACATTGTAAGAGTTAAAAAGCTGAATATAATCAAGACTGGTATTTAGTTTTTTTCCACAGCTGCCAGAAAGAGAGAACAAAATGTTCGAACCCATGGGGGAAAGATTGACCTGGATGAGAGAAGTATGGGGTATGTATACAGCAGAACAGTACTGTTATTGTAGCATTACAAGTTAAAGATATATTTTTGGTAGTTTTATACAGTTGTATCAAATTGAGCATGCATATGTAAACTGTAAAAGCAAGTATAGATGCACTAGTCTGAAGCAACAGTTCCATATTCTGAAATAAAAGTGAGCATGCCCCTCTCTAAAAGGAAACTACACATACATTAGTCTGTAGGCTAAAATGGCACAGTATTTGAGAGCAGTCAGAGGTTGTTGGTTCAAAAAACACATTTCCCAACTACAGTGTACTGTTAAGTTTTCATCAATATTGTAGTTTAACTTCTGACCTCTGTACCATTGGCACAAATGGCCTGCTTTAAACAGTAATCAGTATAATTGAACATGCATATGTGCAATATATGCACACATCAAGGATTGCTTGCTGCAGTCTGTAGTATAGTGTGCATCTGTTATGAGGTGTGTAGTCTTAAAAGTAAAAAAAATGTTATTTGTTAGGAGTTGCTTGTCTTAAAAGTAAAGGTAACAGAATAGCGTCAAATAATTCTATCAGTGCATTGTATGTCACATATGAAGTTACTAATGTTATTCCTTTTTTCTCTCTCATCCCAACCCTTATCTTCTCTTTATTTATTTATTTAATTTTATTTTCCAAAGAGCAGCAAGGTAGGACTGCCCCACTGGATCTTCCTGCCCCCACTCCACTGGCTACGGCACCAATGCCCAGCACGTCTGGGAAGCAACCTGGCAGCACCCCTCCTGCTGCCTCTGCACAACCTGGCCCCTCAGGTAGTTCTGCTCCACAGGGTGGTGATTTTACCACCCATGACAAACTGCCAGCTTTGGTGCATAGGATTGTTCGCTGCACTGTTGGTGCATGCCCAAGCCGAATGGAACACCTGTTCTCCATCATTGTACAGAATACCAGGAGGAGATGCAGACATCAGGCACTGTAGCCATTGGTGCAGTGAGGTGACAGTGATAAGAGTCCACTGGGTGAGGACTCGATTCTCACTGTCACCCTGCTTGACGACCATGGGTTCCAGATGGCCCTACCTTCACCACAACCATGGTGTTCACCAACCTCTTGTGACTTCACCATCTCTGTGTCTTGTATGTCCTGTTTGCGATTGCTTCTTCACCTACCCAACTTACCTGACCAGACATCCCAGACATATCTTCCCCAACATTCGAACATTCATCTCTCTCTCTCAAAAAAATGGGCATCTGTCCTACAAAAAAATAAATATTGTCCCATATAGATCTCTTCTTTTTACACACATCCCATTGACACACTTGGTTCTGTCCAATTGGCTGTACAACATGATTGTGTTGTGGTCACCCCTCTCTGAGGAGGTGGCAGTGCAAATTCAGCTAATATTCTGCACATATGATCATTTTTCACTGTTGAAGAAATGGATAGCTATGGTTCTTTCCAACCTCCCTCCTGCTATGGTTCTTTCCAACCTCCCTCCTGCACATTCCTGCTTTGTTGTTTTTCTCCCTGGTTGCTCCCCATTTCACCACTTTCCTATCTTCCCCATTTTATTTTCTTTAAATAATTATTGCATGATGGTGCGCATCACACACCAGTGTGAAGAAACTATGAACAGAAGCAATGTATTTAAAAATATCATAGACACTTTTAAAAGTACTACCTACACCCGTATTCCAACCTATTACCATCTACCTCCACCAATGCATTAACACATGCTGCCAGTCAGTTAATTAGCAGGTGTATTTTACAGACTCAATACAAACTGATAGACTGTAGGAATGCAGCTTACCTATGTGCAATCCCACTGGTCGTCGCACTATAAAAATTTATACATCTCTGCTTTATTACTGGTATTTACTGTCCATTTCCTTGTTAAGACATAAAACTACATGTGGACACATTAACAACTAAGGGGCCTCTCTATACAAAGTAATATGACATGTCATGTATTATGCAGTGCACATCAATTTGATAACATGCAGAAATACAACTAATAACCCATATGCCTAACAAGTGTTATATGCAAGGCTAGAGACAGTTGGTATGGAGGCTGTAGAATATACCTGCTACTTAACTGAATCTGTGGTAGAAGGTGTTACTGCACCTAATGCAGACATTCATACCTTTTTGGGGGGACAGTAGATGGTACTAGGTTCAAGTACATACAGCATTTTCTAATAATTTTAACTGCATGTTGCATAACTGTTGCTGCACACTAGTGCTAAATGCACACCATCGCACAATAATGCTTTAAAGAAAAGAAATGAGGAAGATAGGACAGTGGTGAATTGGGGAGCAAGCCGGGGAAGAACAAAGTAAAAGGAGGGCAGGAATGTGCAGGAGGGAGGGAGGTAGGAAAGAACCATAGCTACACATTTCTTCAACTGTAAAAAATGATCATATTTGCAGAATATTAGCTGAATTTGCACTGTCACCTCCAGAGAGAGGGGTGACCATAACACAATCATGTTGTATAGACAATTGGGCCAAATCAAGTGTGTCAAGAAGACAAGTGTGTGAAATGGAGAGCTATGCATGGGACACATGTTTTTTTTGTGAGACAGGTGCCTTTTTTTGAGAGAGAGAGAGAGAGAGAAAGGCAGAGGGGAATGCTGGAGAAGGAACATAGGCATGTCTGGGTCAGATAAGTTGGGTAGGTGAGAAAGTAATCACAGACAGACAAGACAGACAGGACAAGACATAGGGACAGTAAGGGACACAAGAGGTTGGTGGACACCATGGTTGGGGTGAGGATGGTGACAACTAGAACCCATGATCGTCAAGTCCTCACCCACTGGACTGTCATCACTGCCTCCTCACTATACCACTGGCTGCAGTGCCTGATGTCTGCATCTCCTCCTTGTGTTATTAAGTACAATGATGGAGAGGAGCATCTCCATACGTCATAGGTGTGTGCCAACAGAGCAACACACAATCCTATGCACCATACTGGATAGTTCATCATGGGTGATAAACTCACCACCTCTACTACTGCTCCCAGAATGAACCACTGGCCTATCCTGTGGGGCATACTGCTCCCGGAGGGAACCACTGGCCTATCCTGCAGGGCAGAACTACCTGAAGGGGCAGGTAGTGCAGAGATAGCAGAGTTGGTGCTGCCAGGTTGTCTCCCAGACATGCTAGGCATCAGTGCCGTAGCCAGAGAGTGGGGAGTGCTGGATCCTGTAGGGCAGGCCTACCCTGCTGTACTGTGGAGCATTTTGTGATAAGATAGACCTCCATTAACAAAATCTGTGATTTCTCTGACTCATACTTTGACTTGTATGGTCCTTCTCAGACTTAAGCAATTAATCTGCAAACAGACTAATTCACTGTATAAATAAAAACTGATTATGATGAATGTATCTATTGTTTACTATGATTTGATTACTATGAATCTATTGTATGTTTACTTCTAACAAATCACCACATTTTATAAAACCTAGTACTCTGTGGATCACTGTAAATATATTTTATGTACACTTTTTATTAATGTGAACATTATCATGTTGTAAAAACTTTGATCTGTTAATGTGTAATGTTAAGTTGTCAATCTCGCCTTCATTCTTGCTTGATGGGTTCGGAGCCGATCCCTCGGCTCCGACTCGGCACTTGCTAAGCTCGAGAGTCACTTTTACCAGCTCGAGGCAGCCCCATATCCCATGATGCAAGGCGGTAAGTACCCAGATCTCGTTTGCCGCTTCGCTTATGAGGTCCTCCTTTTACCAGCTCCTGGTAAGTGATTTACTATTTCGCTAATTTAGCCCACTTTTGACTTAAAAACCCCTTATTGTTAGTTTTTATTTAGTTTTAATCTGTTTCTGACAGAAATTTGTCTGTCTCTTATTATTTTTTTAGTCAGACTTTACCCATCCCATCCCCCTCCCTGTTAGGGTGTGTGTGTGTGTTTGTAGTTATACCTTTTTTGGTATATTTAAATTTAAATTCTTTGACTGGTGTGTGTGTGTGCTTGTGTTGCACCATGTCAAAAGAAAGGGTCTCAGGCTTTAAGAAGTGTGACTCGTGCTGTCAGAAGATGTCTCTGACAGACGGTCACACTTCTTGCCTTTATTGCCTGGGGCCTCTTCACCTGCAGGACTCCTGTGCTATATGTCATTCTTTCAGCCAGAGAGTCCTGCAGGAAAGAAGAAACAAGTTAATACTCAGGGGCCTTCTTAAGCCGGAGGGCTCTCCGGCTAAGTCGGCTCCACCTAAGACTGGCAAGTCTTCCAAGGCCCAGGCTTCTGTGTCAAAGCCTGCGGCCTCGGCTCCGACTCGTTCTGAGTCGAGATCGGCTCCGGCTGGAGCCGATTCTGGCTTAACCAAGCCTTCGGCACCGATGGCTATCGGTGCCGATTCTGCATCGACCACTTCGGTGTCGGCTCCGATCGGTTCCGACCACCATGTGGCACAGGCATCGGTGTCGGCTCCGATCGGCTCCTACAACGTTACTTTTGTGGCTGTATCGGCTCCGGCTGGAGCCGATGCATCGAGGCTACCTGTCGGCTCCGATAAGTTGTCGGCTCCGACAGGTTCAATAGTTTCATCGGTTCCGATGGCTCCTTCGAGGAAGAGGTCGAGGTCTCCTTCCTTGGAGCCGATACTTTCGGCTCCGGCTTCACCTCTCCTCTTGGAACGGAGCCATCGGAGTCGATCTTCAAGGTCATCCAGGCTTTCGGACCATGACTTAGAAAGAGTGGTCAGTAGATTACTTAAGTCACAGGCACTGGCCCAAATGTTACATAGTCCGTCTCAACAGACGACTATTGGTCCACACCCCGTTACAGTTCCTCCTTCAACTCTACCCCAGAGCTTGGAGTTGGAGTCTTCGGGAATGGTTACTGCTACGGCTGAGGGACGGATGCCCCCTTCTGTCCCTTCAGCCTCTACTCTTATCTCCTCTTCGAGACCTTCCTTAGAGGGATTCGGTGGCCGGGCTTCCATGGTCTCCTCCGAGGGGTGAGTGGCATCGGACCCTTGTCCGAACCCGCTCTTCCCCTTGGAGCCTCGGCCTTGGTGAGCTCCGCTCCGACATCTGCCTCGGAGACTTCCTTTTCGGTGGTCCCTGGAGTTCCTAGCTCTTCGGAACGGGTTCTCTCGGACCTGCCTGGGAGGGGAGCATTCGAGGTGATGAAGAGTGTGCTGGCCACTGGTATCAGCCAGCAGTCTGTTCCCTTAGCTCCTCCCTCTATAGTGCCTGTTGACATCTCTGCCACTTCTCTTGCTACAGGACCCAGAGATCCTCCGCCTCAGGTTTCCCCATTGGGAATTTCCCCCTCTTCTGAGGATTCTCCTGATGTTTCGGGAGATCCTCCTAGGAAGAGGACTTGTAAGAGGAAACACGTAGACTCCCCCGAGTCTATCACTTCAGATACTGACTTTGATGAGTCAGAGGGATCCCCAAGATCCCCCTCTGAGGATGTCTCCTTCTCAGACATCCTAGAACTCCTTAGACAGAGGGGAAACTGGCCCACCAATAATCCCTCTGAGGATGAGTCAGTATACCTAGAGGCATTTGGATCTCGGCCCTCCACCTCCTGGGTGTCTCGGCCTTTCGACCCCCTTATGCAGGTTATTGCCCGAAAGGCGTGGGCTGCTCCTGACTCTGTAGAGCCAGTCCCTAGGAGGCCTTCAAAATTTATCACTGCCCCGTGTGACAAGCAATTCCTCACTAAGGGTGTCCCCGCTGATGCCATGGTGGTGGCTGCTGCCACCAAGAAGGAACTTGCAGATCCGTCCGTACCCGTCCATCCTCCTAATAAGGACTCTAGGACCATGGATAGGTACGGTAAGCGGATGTTTTCCTCAGCGACCTTTGCTATGCGTTCGCTGAATTACCTATGTCACTTCACCAGACTCCAAAGGGATATCCTTAAGGAGCTAGGTGATGTTGTTCAGGTTCCTACAGCTGCAGGAGCTCAGGAAAAAATTGCTTCGCAGCTAGGAACCCTTAATTCCATTGCAAACTCCTCCATGCGACTAATATCATATGCTGCTGATGGAGTGAGTAGGGCCGCAGGTACAGGTGTGGCTCTTAGACGCCAAGCCTGGATGCGGCTATGTGACTTTGCAGATCCCTTTAAGGCGTCCTTCACAAATTCTCCCTTTGATGGGTCAGCTTTGTTTGGCCCTCAGGTGAAGGAAACTTTGACCAGGTGCGAGCAGGACGGCAAGACTCTTTCTGCCGTAGGAGTCCGTTTTTCCACCCCTTCTAGACCTTACCCCAAAGGACAGAAAGGTGGCAAAATGTGGTTCCGCAAATCCCAAGGAGTCACGCCGGATTCATGTGGTCAGTTTACCCCTAGAGGCAGAGGGGGTAACAACAACAGACGCTCTAGAGGCAGAGGGGGTCCAAAAAACCAGGGAAACAGAGAGCCTCTCTCTGACAAGCCCTTTCAGCATCCCTGAGATGTTGCCCGGCTATCCCTCCTTGGAGGCAGTCGGGGGAAGATTATCACTGTACCCAGAAGCCTGGCATTCCCTCACTCAAGACAGTTGGGTACAGTCGATCATATCCAAGGGTTACATAATTCCTTTCGAGGAAAGTCCTTTCCCCTCAAATTCCCTTCCAGATGTACCACCCGGTGTAAGGGAAATTGCAGAGTTAGAAGTCTCAAAACTACTGCAAAAAAGAGCCATTCAGCCAGTTACAACAGACCATTCAGAGCCCGGAATCTACTCAAGGTTTTTGGTCCCCAAAAGACGGGAGACTGGAGACCAATATTGGATCTCAGCAGACTCAACAAGTCTGTGAGGAAGACAAGATTCCGAATGGTCACTCTTCAGTCAATTCTGCCCTTCTTACAGAAGGACAACTGGATGTGCTCAATAGATCTTCAGGATGCGTACTATCACATCAAAATTCACAGACGCTCTAGGAGATTTCTCCGCTTTCGGCTGGGGTCCAGTCATTTCCAGTTCAGAGCCCTGCCCTTTGGTCTCACTACAGCCCCCAGAGTGTTCACCAAATGCATGGCAGTGGTCACGGCTCACCTGAGACGTCAAGGATTCCAGGTGTTTCCAGATCTCGACGACTGGCTCCTGTCAGCCACCACCAGGCATCAGCTTATTCAAGCCAGGGATTACACAATAAGTCTTTGTTCTCATTTGGGCATCTCGATCAACTTCGAAAAGTCATCCTTATCGCCCTGCCAGTCTATTACTTTCATAGGCGCAAACTTAAACACTGTTCGAATGTCAGCTACCCTTACAGATCAAAGAGTTTCAGACATTCAGAGGCATGTCAGGATCATTCTGGCCAACAAGAAAGTACAGGCCAGAATGGTTCTAAAGGTATTAGGCCTCATGGCTGCGGCCATTACTCTTCTTCCCCTGGCTCGATTCTACATGCGCCTTCTTCAGTGGATGCTGTTCACACAGTGGTCGTACCAACAACTTCCAATGCGTCACCAGATTCTGGTGACACAGACTTGCAAAGATCATCTTGCTTGGTGGATCACATCTCCTCAGGTTCACCAAGGCAGGTACTTTGTACCCCCATCCCCGATAGCCACTGTCACCACGGATGCCTCCCTGATCGGGTGGGGGGGTCATTATCAGGGCAGGATGGTTCATGGGACATGGCAGCCGTTCGAGTACCATCTGCACATAAATGTCCTGGAGATGAGAGCAGTGCTTTTAACGTTGCAAGCCCTCAACGACTTTCTTCCCGTAGGGACAATTGCAGTCCACACAAACAACATGTCTGTAGTTTGGTATATCAACAAACAGGGCGGAACCAAGTCCTACCCCTTGTGTCGAGAAGCACTCAGACTATGGCAATGGGCGATCTCCTCTCATCGGTTTCTGGTAGCAACGCATATCCCTGGGAAAACCAACATTGTAGCGGACAGATTGAGCAGAGCTATTCTCATGCCTCACGAGTGGTCTCTCAAGCAATCTATAGCGGAAGAGATTTTTCTGGAATGGGGTCGTCCATGTTGCGATCTTTTTGCTACTCCCCAAAACAGCAAATGCCCAGACTTCTTCTGTCTCTTCCCTCTACCAGCCCATCCCCCCAGAGACGCTCTGACCCAGGATTGGCCCCAGGGACTTCTTTATGCCTTCCCTCCATTTCCTCTGATCCCTCTAGTTATCCAGAAAGCTACCGTTTTGAGAGCCAAATTGATTCTCATTGCCCCTTATTGGCCTCGACAACTTTGGTTCCCGTTCCTCCATCATCACCTTTTGGTGCAGCCGTGGCATCTGGACCCAGTGCCAGATCTTCTGATTCACCAATCCGGTCAGCTGCACCGGTCTATCCCTTCTCTCAACCTCACAGCATGGTTGCTCCACTTCCTTCCTTAGCCAGGCTTCCTTTGATCTCTAACCCAGTTAGAGACATCATAGTAGCTTCGTTAAAATCCTCTACCAGGAGGATTTATACAAGCAAATGGAAACGTTTCTCTTATTGGGCTAAGGCCAAGAATATTGATCCTTTCACTGCCCCTGTTCAGGCAGTCCTGGATTTCTTAGCAGAGAATTTTCATGCAGGCTCCTCTTCTTCCACAGTCAGAGTTCAACTGGCTGCTATCTCCAACTTTCATGTCGGAGTTGCAGATCATAATATTATGTCCCATAGGCTCTGCAGGGCCTTCTTGAAAGGAATTTTCCTACTAAAGCCTCCAATCAGGAATCCTCCTCCTCAGTGGGATCTAAATTTAGTGCTGACATCCTTGATTCTTCCCCCCTTCGAGCCAGCTGTTTCTTGTTCCCTGAAATTTCTTTCTTGGAAAACTTTATTCCTAGTGGCTATTACATCGGCCAGGAGGGTGTCTGAACTTCATGCTCTATCGGTTCAACCCCCCTATTTGGTTTTTCACAAAGACAGAGTATCTTTGAGAACTAATCCGACCTTTTTGCCTAAGGTCGCTTCAAAGACCAATTTGAATCAATCCATTGATCTCCCTGTATTTTTCCCAAACTACTCAGACAGAGCTGAACAAAAACTACATTATCTTGATGTCCACCGTCAACTTAGATATTATTTGGACAGAACAAAAAAATTTAGAAAATCTGATCAACTTTTTGTTTCCTATGCGGATAATAAGAAAGGCCTTCCTGTTTCTAAAGTGACCTTGTCTAGATGGCTTTCTTCGGTCATCTCTGAAATTTATCTGCTCAGGGGAAAACAGCTGTGCTCAAAACCTAAAGCACATTCAACTAGGAGCTTAGCTACTTCTACAGCCTTTCAAGCTAGACTTCCTTTAGACACTATTTGTGCAGCGGCCACTTGGGCCACTCCTCACACTTTTGTTTCCCATTACAAATTGGACTTGGCCTCCAGGGACAGAGCCAGTTTTGGCTCTACAGTCCTCAAGAGTCTGTTCCATTGAGCCACCCAGGATAGAGGTGCTAGGGACGCGGTCCCATCAAGCAAGAATGAAGGCGAGATTGACAACTTAACATTAAGAAGTTATGTACCTACCATAACGTTCCATGTTAGTTGTCTTCTCTCGCCTTCTTTCTTGCGACCCTCCCTCCTTCCCCCAGGCCTGGACAGACCTTGTTATAGAAATTATTATGCTGAAGACCATTCAGACCTGGTCCTTCTTCCATCCTGTAAGTTTTTCTTCTTCCTTTGGGAAGTGTTTTATGCTTGGTGCTATTGCCCTTTGTCATCAAACGAGATCTGGGTACTTACAGCCTTGCATCATGGGATATGGGGCTGCCTCGAGCTGGTAAAAGTGACTCTCGAGCTTAGCAAGTGCCGAGTCGGAGCCGAGGGATCGGCTCCGAACCCATCAAGCAAGAAAGAAGGCGAGAGAAGACAACTAACATGGAACGTTATGGTAGGTACATAACTTCTTATTATCATGCTGTAACTGGAGCTTTTCTCCCCTGGCCTCCACTGAAAAGCTGCCTCTGGCTCAGTGGTCTTTCCCGGTCAACAAATGTTAATAAAGAAATGTACCCATGGATGACATGGACACATTTTGATGACAAAAAATTACATCAATAACATACAATAAATTTTGGAGAGAGGGATAAGGGTTGGGGTGAGAGAAAAAAAGATAACATTAATACTTTCATACATGATATACATTAATACAAATATTTGGCTCTATTATGTTCACCTCTATTCTTAAGAGTACAACCTCCTAACAGATGCACACTGTTCTGCAGATAGCAGGGAGTACTCCTTGAGATGTGCACATATTGCACATATGCGTGCTGCAGTTTTACAGTAGGACATTTGTGCCACTGGTATACAGATTTGACTTTACATTGAAATATTGATGAAAAATTAATTTTGTAGAGTTGGGAAGTGTGGTATTTGAACCTACAACCTCTAACTACTGTCTAATACTATACTGTTTTGGCCTACAGACTAATGCATGCATACTTGCTTTTATAGTTGAGATAGCCATGCTCAGTCTGATACAACTGTATAAAACTACCACAAAATAAATCTTTAACTTGTAATGCTACAGTAGCAGCACTGTTCTGCTGCATACATACCCCATGCTTTTTTCATATAGGGCCAATTATTTCCCCATGGGTGCGCACATTCAGTTCTCTTTCCAGATCAGCTGTGGAAAAACAGAACAACATTTATGAAACCAGTCTTGCCTATATTCAGCTTTTTAGTCTTACAAGTAGTCTCTGTACTTGATAAATACACAACTGTGCATTGTCCCCAGTGTGAAATTGCCTGATCCAATGATAAAGTGCATCCGTCCTCCTCTGGAGGTCATTCTAGTGGTGTCTACATTGTTCACCAGTGTGGGAGATACCTGTGGCCCTGGGCAACACTATCCCATGCCTCTGACTGTACTGCAAGCCAGAATAGTCCCCCTGCAGTAATCTGGATCCATGTTGTCTAACTAGGAGTTCAACAAACACCTTGGACTCCTGGGCACCCCAGCTCCGAGCCCTAACTCTCACACCCTCTCCACGAACACCTGCCTTGTCTAGCATGGATCACAACTAATGGAGAATGGTGGTTTCCTGTCAATTACAGTTACTGCACTTACTGGGAGTGCGCACACTGTTTGAAAATGTTGCTCATCGCTTACCATCGCTCATACTGGAGCTAGGCAGTGTGTACTTTCAAACGCTGCATTTGCAAGATGGTAAGCGGAGCATAACAGCGGCAAGCAATGCAGTTTCAGCATTATTGAATGTACAGGCAGTCAAGTATGTGTTTTAATCAAAAATAAAGGCCAGGCCAGTCCACATAGTAGGAATACACTGATAGGAATACAGTACACAGTATACCAGCAGTCATACTTTAGATAATAAATGTGATAATGCATACATTCCTAAAGTAGTAAAAAGTAAAAGATACAAGACCATGTGTATGACAGTCCTACAATTACACCTGTTGCCACAAGAAGGTTGAGAACAGTTGTGTATGTTGCACTTCAGTTCATTGCTGTAAACTGCAATGTCACAGCTGTAAACTGCAGTGTCAGAACAGTCAAACAAAAGTTGCACCCCTGTACTAGAGCTCAGCTCCAGCCTTGCAGTTACACCTGCTGCCACAGGACTAATTACATGAAATCCCCCATTTTAATAATCATTGTTAAAGTCTCGCTGTTAACTGTCATGCAATGTCACTTACTGGATTTGCACAATGGCCTGCAGTATTAATTGAATGTATCCGGTTTCTAATTTTGGCTGTCTGCTTCCTGGCTCATCTCTGAGTTCTCCAGTTCCAGTGTTTGCATTATGCAACACATTGCATAAACAGTGCCAAAAAACATTTTAAATGTAGAAAAGTAAGGAATGGGAAAAGAAAATGCCTACTGTCATACAATCCTAAGATTTGAATAGCATGGTGTGACCTGCCCTGTGCACTGTACATCTGGACTGGAAAATCCTATAAGAGACATGTTAGATTCACTATAAAGTTGCAACATTTTGATGTTATTAACTGTCAAACTTTCCAAGGCCAAGATAAGTAAAATGTACAATGACCAGTTAAATACCACAAATGCAGATATACTAAGCAGTAAGTTAGCTATGCACCCTGAGCATCAAAACAGAAAGCTTTTTGTCTCCTTGAATCAGAAAGGTAGAACACAGGGAGGTGGCACAGTTATCAATTGCACAGAGTGCTGTGTTGGGGGCAGGACGCCTAGGCTGACACAAAAGTATGGTGTGTATGTGTAAGAAGGAGAATTATTTATTTTTTTATTTTATTTTATTTGCAGTTGGTTTACCAGGATAGTCCATTGGGCCAAAAAGAACCCATTTTCAATGTAGTCCTGGGGAGAAAAGCTCCAAAACAAAGATTACAAAAAGATTACATTAGTTTACAATTTCAATCATTTGCAGATTAGAGACAAATCTTTAAACAATGGTAACAAAAAGATTACAGCAGTTTAAAATTTCAGTCATTTGTGGGTTACAGAAAAAACAAAACAAAGGTTAAGTAGTTACAGTGATAAGTTATGGGTTTCATTTTGTAGGAAAACTAAGATATGAGCAGATGAAATAAAGATTCTTAGGTTAAGTTCTGTATAGGAGCAAGCATTGCTGTTGTGTAAATATATAGTTCCTTTAGTGGAATTGTAGGGATTGTCAAATGATAAGATGTTGTTACAGTTGGCTAAATTGGTGTCTAGTAATGTATGATATAGTTGTTTGTAGGAGGTGGGGAATAGGCTATGAGGGGTGGGTGCAGGAGCATTTCCATGAGGATGTTAAATGTGAGTGCAGTGATTTTTTAAAGGCAGGGAGGTTGGTGGTGATATGGATAGAGGGAGGAAGTGAGTTCCATATGCGTGCCAGGGCATAGGATAGGAGGTTTTGTCCTGGAGAGTGAAGGGGTTTGTACAGCTCTATTAGGTTTTGGTTATTAGATCTTAGGAGTCTTTGTGGCATGTGCATTTTAAAGGTAGAGTTGAGAGAGGGACAGAGGGAGGGTTGAAAAATTAGTTTGTGAGCAAAAGTGAGCTGAGTATATGAGAGATAGTGAGGAAGCTCTAGCCAATTGAGTTTGTGCAGAGAAGTACAGTGATGGGTAGATGATTTGTGGCTGGTGGCAAATTTGGCAATCTTATTATAACAGGAGGACAGTTTAGTTTTGAGAGATGATTGTAGGTTTGTTAGGAGAGGGGCACCATACAGGAGAGAGGGGATGAGAAATGTAGTAGCAAGAGTGATCTTTGTAGGTGTAGTGAGGAATTGATTGTTACGGTACAGCATGCCAAGTTTTTGGTGTTTTTTTTTATGTTTAGTAGTAGGTGGCTTTTGAATTTAAGCTCGTCATCAATCTGGACTCCTAGTAGTTTGGTTTCAGATACTAGTTCGAGAGGTGCATTATTCTGGCTAGTGATGGAGAATAGTGTACTATCAAAGGTTGTGGTTTTTGAGGGGGTAAATACCATAAGTTTGGTTTTTGATGCATTGAGTGCTAGATGATTGTCCTTCATCCACTGTTCTGTGGTATAGAAGGCGTCTTGAGTTAGATGTAAAAGAGTGGGGATGGATCTGGCTGCACAGATAATTGTATAATCATCTGCATATTGAATAAGTTTAGCATGGGGAATTGAATGGAAAAAAATGTTTATGAATATATTGAAAAGGAGAGGGCCCAAGATGGATCCTTGGGGGACACCAGTGGGTGTGTTAAGGAAAGTGGAGATTGCTTTTTTCCACTTGACAGCTTGTTGTCTGTTAGAGAGATAGCTGATGAACCAATTGAGAGAGGAAGGGGATAGGTTTAGTTTAGATAGTTTAGTAAGGAGAAGGTTGTGAGAGATAGTATCAAAGGCCTTAGACAGGTCAAGAAAGAGGGTAGATACAGTGGAGCCAGAATCTCTGTCTTTATTTACAGTTTCCAGGAAGGAAAGGAGGGCAGTCATGGTACTGTGACCTGGTCTGAATCCGTGTTGTGTGGAAGTTAGTAAGTTATTATCTAAGAGATAGCGAAGGAGTTGAAGATGGATACATTTCTCTAGGAGTTTTGATATAGGAGAGAGGATGGCGATGGGACGAAAGTTAGTAATATTGTTATTATTGCCTCCTTTGTGCAGGGGAATGATGAAAGCCCTTTTCCAGAGTTTGGGTACAAGACCTTCTTGGATAGAGCGATTGACTAGGATGCTGATGGGGAAGGCAATGGCTTCGGCAGCTATGCTGAGGAAGGATGATGGAATGTTATCGGGGGCATTGGAGCATGGTTTTAGCTTTTGAAGGAGTTTTCTTATGGTAGAAGTAGGAATAGGTTTTAGGGAGAATGATGGGAGTTGGGAGGCTGGAGATGAAGGGGGTGACGATAGGGAAGATGCAGAAGTAGGGGGTGAGGTTTTATTAGAGAAGGATGAGGTTAGCTTGGAAATAGAGTCTATAAAAATGAATTGAATTGGGTAGCCAGATCTATATCTTGTGCATTTGGGTCTGGGCTTGGGTTTTCTGTTGGGCCAGGTTTTAGGAGGGTAGTGATGCCTTTCCAGAATTTTTGTGGATTGGTTTTGTGGTTGTTTTGGAGTAAGGAGAAATAATTTTGTTTATCAATTGTGATAAGCTTTTTAACTCTATTGCGAAGTGTTTTGAATTCATTAAGGGTGGTGGGAGTTTTGTTTCGTTGGTAACGCGACCATGTTTTGTCTCTGAGTCGCATAGCGGTTTTTGTGTTTTTTGTTAGCCAGGGGGTGGTTTTGTTACTTATTCTTTTGGTTTTATGGGGCAAAACTATCCAGCAGTTTTAGGAAAGTTGTATTGAAGTGTTCAACAGCATTATCTAGGGGTAGAGTTTTTAGGGGGTTCCAGTTTATTGATTTTAGGGAGTCAGTGAAGGCTATTGGGTTGAATTTTTTTAGATAGCGAGTGCTGATGTAATTATGGGTTACTTGTAATGGAGATGGAAGACGTCTGGTGTAAATGGGAAGGTGGTCACTGAGGGAATTAGGAAGAGTTCCACTATCATTGTAGTTGTGAGGGTGAGAGACTAAGATCCAGTCTAGGGTACTTCCACTGGAGAAGTCTTTAGAGGGCCTAGTAGGGAGGTTGATGAGCTGAGAGTACTTATAAAGGTTGATGTTTAGGCGGTGTGTAGGTGAATGAATGGAAGACCAATTAATATTAGTGTCTCCCATGATAATAGTTTCATTACTGATATTGGTAGAAAGCCAGGATAGTATATCTTCAAGTACTGAGATATTGTCTCCAGGGGGAATGTAAAGTGACGGTTTGCAAATGTGTTTGTGTTTATTTAAAGAAAATAGAGCTAGAACTAATTCTGCATTGGAGAATTGTGGAATGGGTTTGTTGTAGGGAGTAATGGATAGGGAGGATGAGTAAAGTAGAGCTACTCCCCCTCCCTTTTTCTGTACGCGGTCTTTTCTGATGCTAGAGTAGTTTGATGGTACTATTTCAGCATCTTTTATATGAGGTTTTAACCAGGTTTCTGAAATAGCTAGGATGTCAGGCTGGTTGTGGTGAAGCCAGGCATGAAAATTGGGGATTTTGTTAATTATGCTTCGGGCATTTAGAGAAGCTAATAGGATGGATTTAGATGTAGGGTAAGTGGTGTTTGGGCCTGGGTTAGGGTGTATATCTCCTGATAGAAGTATGGTTGATAGGAGTTGGATAATGTTGGTGGGGTGTTTGGATTGTCTTGTTTGTATCTTGTATGTTGTTGGGTTTATGTGGATATTGGAGGTTAGAGAGGGACTAAAGGGTTTATAAGTAGAGCTTAGTTTGTAGTTAAAAAATAGATGGGTCTTTATGGGATACAGTGCAGGGGAGATTGAGACAAATGAGTTTGAGTGGGTTGAAGGGAGTGAGCTGGTTGAGTGAAGTAGTGGTGTGTGACTTATGGAGTTGGGCTGGGTGAGGTGATAGATATAAGTAAGGTTTAGTATTAGTAGTAGTTGGATTGAGAATGATGTTAATTTAGCAAGCATGTTGAGGCTGATAAATTAGAATATGTAGTTTAGGTAGGAGGCTTAGGAATAGATTTTGTGTTCAGTATGAAGGGTGGTATGAGTAGATGGATTATAGGGGGAGGGGGAAGATGATGGTGAAAGGGGAGGAGTGTGATAGGTAGAGAGGAAAAAGGTGGAGAAAGGGGTGGGGTGTAAACGGTAGACAGGAAGTAGGAGTGGTCTGGTAAGTATAAGTGTAGATGCACTGGGGGTGGGTGGGATTTGGGGGTAGGGTAGGGGAGCGGAGTGAGCCCGCAGGGCGAACGGAGCGGGTAGAAAATGGCAATGGAGCAGCTGGAGGAGAGACAATCAGTCAGCAGAGCTGATTACTTTTGGAAAGGTTAGCAAGTCTAAAGTGGGAAGGAACACAGATAGGTAGGGAGGCTGTTATAGAACAGGAGAGTGTAATAAGTAAGAAAAAGGGTACAGTGTGAAGTGTTAGAGTAGTTCAGTTTAATAGAAGTATGGAGTCATAACGGCAGAATGTGAAATAGGTAAGCAGGAGAAAAGTTTAGATGGGATAGGGGTGCCACCTACTGGGCAAAGCTGGTATTACAATTAACTATAGTGGGGAGGGTAGGCTCTTGATAATTTAGGGAAGTGAGAAAAAATTAGTAAGTGGGGTAATGAGAGGTGGTGTAGGAGATTTGTTTACTAAGGTAGCTAGTTTAGGGGGTAAGAGGCTGCTGGCTGACCGGGCTCAGGGCGAGCTTTAGATCCCCTGAAATAATAGCGGGCGGTAGTAAAGATTACAGGCAGGATATAGGTAACATACTTTTATTTTCTCTTCCTTGAGAGAGGAAGCAGGGAGTAGAGGCTGAGAGATGACACCATGGTTTATTGTTGAAAGGGTCCTTTGTCTCCAGGTAGGTAGGTTCTCGGAAAATATAGGCTGGAAGGTAGGTTCTCAGAAAAATATAGGGCAGAACAGCACAGTGTAGAGCAGGGTACTTGTGGGAGAGAGAGAGAGACAACAGTGGTGGTGGTGAGTAGCGAGAAGCTAGCATTAACATAAGTACGTTAGTTAGTACAAAGTTGAGAGAAAAAACAGTTAGACAATGTACATTCACTTTTATGTACTATGTCTAGAAGGCAGACATTTGAACAAAACAACAAATGGGCAGTTAACCATTGTGTGTCTCGGTAGGGATCCTCCAGGTGAAACTGTTGTGCAAGTGTGTGCTTGAGTGCTAGCTCTACATCTTGGTGTGTAGGACAGTTGTGAACCTTGCATGATAGAGGTGGCAGCTCATCTTTGTCTTCAACCACAAGAACTGGCTCTGCAGGAGTTGCACTGGCACGTTTATGTTCAGAATCATGCTCAGATGCAGTGCTGCTACCTGAATGCAACTGCTGTCTGCTGGACATGCCCCCTTCATGGGAGTGCCCAGGACCACCACACCCTATGCCGAGTCTGTGTGTGTGTGGACAGCACACTCAATGATGGAGCAGTAGAAGTGCTGCCACTATGGGACCATGATTAGGCAGGGCCACGTTGGCAGGCAGGACCACTTTGGCTGACAGCATATGATGTGGCTGAACTATGCCCATGAGGATGCCATTTCCCTCTGAGCAGACATTCCATCGCAGATACTGCTTATTCCATGACAGGCACTCCTTGGTCCCTCACAGAAACCTCTCATTCCAACGTGTCATTCATCTGATCCAATGTATCGGCAACATGGTGGAGGCAGTCACACATGTCAGACTGTGCCACATCCACAACCCTGAACATTTACAACCCTGAACATTTGTCTGGAGCGCCTATGGGAATGTGCCTGTGCCTCCATGATGGTCCTAAACATACATTGGATGGCACAGAAAGTGACACCTGCACCAGTTGGAGGAGTGACAGCAGGCCCTTTCCGAACACCCCTATCAATCCCCCTGCGTGGCACCTCACCCACACTTTGGCTAAGGCAAAACTCAACAGGCAGTAAAGCCACAGCAGACACACTTCCCTGATCATTGTCCTCGCCCTCCACCTGTGCAATATCTGTCAGCTCAGTGGACTGGGTAGGTGTAGTCCTACTGGCTGTGTCCAGTGGAAATGCAAGGATGGCTCTATTTCAATGTCTGTGCCAGATTCAACTTCTGCAGCCCCTCACTGTACCTCAGGTTGGCCACCATCATCATCATCATCATCATCAGAGTCAGAGTCTACTGATACACTGACATCAGGTGGTATAGGGCCCACTGCCGGAATCACCCATGACAAAAAACAAGAAACACGGGAATGCTTTAATACCAGAACTACTATACTACAATATAAGCTAAGTAACACTGCAACAATGCACACAACACACCTGAGATCAAAATCACACACTAAAATATTTGTTTAAATTGATCATCAGTACTGACATCAAACTATTTGGCTTGCCAACTGCAGAAGGCAAGCTTTCTTGGAAGCCTGATTATCCTGAAAGAAGTTAAGCAGGAGGTAAGGTCAGCAACATCAAAATCAGCAGCAACACAGGGGATAATACACTTGCCCCTTTATAGCTGCAGTAAACAGTTGTTTAAACAAGAACGTGGCTGACAACTCCAAGCTGAGCTTATAACTTTAGCAATCTTCAATCCCCTTACCAAATAAGTACATGTGACACAGAATGAAGTTATTCATTTCTTTAACTATACAACAGTATTAAGCTGTTCAGATTACAAGTCCTTCCTGGAAGCTCCTCCTGGGATATGGTTGGTATGTCTGAAAGGCTGGCTCCCACATCCAGCACTTGTTGGACTACAATCTCCTGGGAGCTTTCTGTACCCCTTAAGTCAGCTAAGAAGTGTTCACTGGGGGTCAGTAGTGGTTCCCTAGCAGAGCCTCCCATGTAACCAATAGGTCATGGCCTACTGCATCTGCTCACCTTCTTGCTGAGGTTATCATGCCCTGTGGCACACCTGTTTGTATGTTGTGCCATGGTTGCCCACAGCACTGACATCAAGAACAATTTGCTGCCATATTACCAGCCTACAGACCATATCTCACTTTCCACTTTGAAGGAGAAAGGCAGCGTGTTGCTGAAAGCCATCAGTGATTATTTGGTTTTCACCATCTGTAAAGGGTCATTGTCATGGATTCTGCCATCTCACTGGCATTATTGTAGGTGCCCTAAAAGAAAACAGATGTTTAATAAACATAAGTATCACATAACTACAAAATAAGTGTTTACAGATACAACATAAATTGTAGCCAGTCAGTATTATCCTCTGGAGAAACATTAAACTGTCTAGCGATGTGAAATGCTAACATCAGGATGCAAAACAAGGACATTAACAAGAGCAACATATCTTTGTAAGTGCCATAACAGTAACTCACCTTAGCCCCCCCCAAAAAAAAAAACAGGAGAATGACCCTTTTGGCTATCACAACATCTTTGAAATACTAAAGGTGCTGTCAGAGGACCTGTCCCTGAAACATTTCTACATATTTCTCACACAGCATTCCTTTGCATGTATTTTCATGGCTTGCCAATCATGTCTGCCTTTGAAATGGCTTGACAAATATGGCCATGCCTTCAGTACACTTCTAAGTAATGCTTACAGATAACAGTGTAAAACCCTGTGCTTCACATTAATTGTTAAATACAGTCCAGCATATCCACTATGGAGGTGACAAAATGGAACCATACCTTCTGAGATTCAGTACTCTTCTGTACAGATATCCTGAAGAAAATGCTGTCTCTCACTGTTCCAAACATATAGAACTCTCCTCAACATCAGTTTGTCTAGCTACAGGGTTGCCTTTTTATATGGTGTAGATTATTAATGGATTGCAGCTGTGATTGATTACTGTTTGGGAGGAGGAAATCACAACAACATTGCAGGCTGCCTTACTTCCACTGGGTATGTCAGCTTAGATCTAGAAAGTGTTACATGTAAGGTTGGAAATTTAAGTAAGCAGCACACAATTCACAGTTTGTGTCTCTTAACATCCCACCTGCTCTTCATTTCTTGCCAGCTGCAGCTTCTTCTTCTTTCGGCTTTTCCCAGTTAGGGGTCACCACAGTGGATCACCTGTCCACTCATGATTAGCAATGGAGTTTTACGGTGTCGAGTTGCCAGCCCGGCACCCAACCTTCCACAGAAGGCACATACACACACTCATACCAAGGAGCGTCCAGTCCACCTACAGCATGTCTTTGGGATGTGGGAGGAAACCGGAGCACCAGGAGGAAACCCACACGACCACAGGGAGGACATGCAGATTCTGCACAGAAGGCACCCCAGCCGAGGATCAATCTGGAGAACCTCTTGCTGTGAGGTGGCAATGCTAACTGCTGCACTACTGCGGCCACCCTCTTGCCAGCTGCATATGATATTATTTTCAATTAATATCCTGACACATTTTAAGGACAGTGATACAGAATGGGTTAGACAGTACATGTCTCAGAGTAGTGTTCAGATAACAGATGACTGACCAACCAACACAGAAAGGTAATACAGAGCTGTCTGTTTGCAAGCAGTAATCATAGCAGGTTATGTGATCAATAAGTACACTACATCAGAATATAATAAATATAATGAATGTACACATAACAGTATGGTTTGATATCAATGTACATTTTCTTGTACTTGGTTATTTGAAGAATAAGTTCACTTCTTTGCTGCAAAGCTGTTTGTGTGGCAAAGAGGGCTAAGGCCATCATTTTCTTTTGTGTATGTCACATAATGATTGTCCTTAATTCAACTACTTGCCCCTGTACTTCCCCTTGTTTCCTTTTCTGTCTTTGTGAGAGCAGCAGTGTGCAAACTGGACAACTGGACCACTCCTATTGTCCCACTTCCCATTGTAGTCACTGTCATGAGGAATGACACACTGCTATTTTGTCACTTATTTATGTATGCATGTATGTGTGATAATATTTATTATTACATGTCTGACTGTGGTTTTACTATGTACAATATTTTTGCAAGTATTATTCTGATATCTGGACTGTCAGGGCCTTCATATTGTCCTAACAGCCATACAGAAATGTATAATTGGCTAGGCTTAAAATGGCCCATAAGGGCAGTTAGCCTAGTACTAATCTATGAACCCATAAATTTATACAGTGACCTTGATATTGCAACTGGAGGTAACAGTCCAAAACCAGTTAATAATATCCACATATGTTCACTTTACACTGTAAAAGAAGTGGATGGGTGTGGTTCTTTCCTATAACCTCTTATCCAGTGTGTGTGCACTGCTCCATCAGTGGGTGTGCTGTCCACACCCAGATGTAGCAGGCCATGGGGTCGTGATCCTGAGTGTCCCTGTGAAGGGAGCTAGTCCAGCAGACATCAGTCACATTCAGGTAGCAGCAATACATCTGATCGTAGTCCTGGACATCAGTGTGCCAGTGCAACTCCTGGCAGAGCCACTTCACGTGGTTGGGGATATCAACGATGAACTGTCACCTCTACCATGCATGGATCACACATGTCCTACAGAGCAAGATGCAGAGTGAGCACAGAGCTTGGCTGTGGTCATGCTCACACTCACACACCAATTTCACCTGGAGGACCCCCTACAGAGACACACAAAACAGTTACTCATTTTGTCTCACTGGCCATTTGTTGTTTCATTGATATGTCTGCCATCTTGTGTTTCTTACTCACACACATTCACTGAACTTTTGTGTCAGTCTAGGCTTCCTGCCCCACCCCGCCCCCACAACACCCTGTGCAAGTGATGATAACTGTGCCAAGTCCCTGTTTTCTGCCTTTTGGATTCAGGGATACAAATACTTTCTGTCTGATGCTCAGGGCGCATAGCTGACTTATTGCTTAGTACATTAGCATTTGTGTTATTGAAGTGGTCATTATAACTTTAACTTAAATCCTCCTTGGAAAGTTTGACAGTTGATATCATCAAAATGTCACACACTTATACTGATTTTACTTGTGAGGGTTCTGAAGTAAGAAACTGCAATGTGTATCATTACATCTGATGTTGTCCTTTTCATTCTATCTCACTATTGGATTATGGATCTGATCCTCAGATCCGACTCAGCCACATTTTTACAGACTTGGATCCTTGTCTCAGGCTCTTCCTTGTACCCACAATGCTCTACCTTTTACACAGCTTCCTCAGATCTTGTTTGCCACCAGCAGTGACAGACATGGTTTTTCTGCTCTCAGGTTTTGAGTGGTAGGTCTTCTGATTTTTGAAAAATTGTCAGCTAAGTTTAAATGTTGTTGTTGATATCTCTTTTTGCTCTTCTACCTCCCCTCACACTAGTTTTCACATGTGTTAGGGACTGCTTTTTGTTTCCCTTCCCTGTTCTCTTTCTTAGGCCCTTGTCCCTTCTTACAAATTCCCTCTGTAAATAATAAAAAAGTTGTGTTTCAATAGTATTTAGTTTAGTGTTTTTAGTGTAGTTATTGTTATTAGTGTGATATCATTAATAGTTTCACTATTTTTTATCTACTAGCTGCTTGACAGTAATTTTCATGTGTGTGTGTGTGTGTGTGTGTGTGTGTGTGTGTGTGTGTGTGTGTGTGTGTGTGTGTGTGTGTGTGCGTGCCTTATTGTTAATATTGGGGTAGTGTCAGACAGACTGGCTGGGTTTAAGTGGTGTTCAGAATGTGAGCACAAAATTCCCCATTCTGATGTGCACAACAGATGTGCATATTGTCTGGGGCCAGAACATCTGCGGTCGGCTTGTAAAATCTGTGAGGGGTTTAATCCCAGAGCCATCACTGACTGCAAAAGCAAACTGATTCTCAAAGGGCTCTTACCTGCTTCTGCTTCTATTTCTCCAGGGGTGCAAATCCCCTTGAAGAATGTCATTGGATTTTTGGACTCTAAGAAGAACCCTCACAGGTCACCAAAGGCTTTTTTGGAGCCAACCTCCAAACTATTGAAGGGTTTGGATCTGACCATGCGAGATCATAGTCCCACTTCTGCTCCAGTGGATACAAAGCACTCCTCAGATCCGACCAACATGCCTTCAACAAGTTCCCCTAGACCTTCCACTTCTACCACAGATCCTAAGTCTTCAGATCCGAGAGTAAGGAGTTGAACTCCAGAGTTTTCCTATAGGTCAACATCTCCGACCTTCCCTTCAAAACTTTTACAGACCCGGAAAAACATTCCAGACCAGTGTCAGTGGCTTCCTCTAGGTCTTTTAGGAGCCTTTTTAAACGTGACATGGACAGGATTATGCAGATGTTCCTCAGAACTCAGATCCAGATGGGAGTCTTGCCCACTCCATCCCCTCTTGTATCTGTGAGTGTCCCTGTTACAGTGCAGTCTCCTTCTGTGATCCAGCCAATGGTATTGGAGTCCCAGGATCTGAGACACCCAGGATAGTTGGTGTCGGATCCAAGGAGACTTTCTTCCTCAACTCTGACAAGTACCCTGACTGCCTCTGCTCTAATGCCATCAGATCAGAGTGGGTCTAGGATCTGAGATGTGGGTGTCAGATCTGGGGGGCAGGGGTTTGGCTCCAACCTTGTCAGATCTGTCCTTTCCCATCAGTGATTTGGTCCTTGACAACTCAGACCCAGTTCTGTATGGAAACCACAGATCTGGGGTTCCTGTTCTTTCTTCCTCGGTGGACTTGACTCAGAGGGAGTTGGGGAGGAGTTTGCTGGGTCTTTCAGCTTTCAAGGTTGTGGAAAGGGTTTTCTCATCCCATAGAGATCCAACTTCTCTGAGATATGATCCTCCCCGTTGCACCTTATTGCATCTGGGAATTGAGCCCATCATATCTGTCCAAAGTCAGACCACCCTGAGAAGCCTCCAAAATATTCCACAAGAGGGGGTCCTCCTCTTCTCCGATACCTTCCCTGAACATCCCACAGAGAAGGTTCCTCCTAAAAAGATGTGCAAAATGAGGCACATAACCTCCCCTATGGAGTCCTCACTGAGGACACAGACTTTGATGAAGGAAAAGGATCCCTAAGATCACCACTGGAGGATGTCTCCTTTGGAGATATTTTAGAGATCCTGAGGCAAAGAGATGGTTGGTCTGCCCAAACTCCTTCTGAAGAGTTGATGTTTTTGGAGGCTTTCAAGGCAGGCCCATCTATGTCTTGGGTGACCCCCCTGGAGGACGAACTCATAGATTTAGTTTCCCACCGGGCCTGGAAAGAGCCAGACACCATCAAATCAATTCCCAAATGACCAGACAAATTCTTATCTCCCCAGGGTCTGACCACATTGGATGAAGTGTATACCAGTAGATGTCATGGTTGTGGCAGCAGCTACCAAAAAGGAGCTAGCTCAGCAGAGCTCCTCTGTCCATTCACCAAACAGGGAGTCCAGAGTGATGGACAGGTTTGGTAAGTGCATTTATGCCTCGGGTACCTTCACGCTGAGGACATTAAACTGCTTGGCACACTTTACTCATTTGCAGAGAGATCTAGTCAAAGAACTTTCTGACTGTCTAGCAAAGACCATGTCGGCAGAGTACTTCAAGAAAATATCTGCCCATCTGGCTACTCCTTCCCTAGCTAATTCCTCCATGAGGCTCATCTTCCATTCAACTGAGGACACCTCAAGGGCAGCCAGCTCAGGTATTGCTATTAGAAGATGTGCCTGAATGAGGCTTTGTGACTTCATGGAAACCTTCAAAGTATCCTTTGTTAATGCCCCTTTGATGGCTCCTCTTTGTTCTGACCATCCATCAAAGATAGCCTAACCCCCAGTGAACAGGAAGGAAAGATTCTGTCTGCTGTGGGGATCAGGTTTTCTACACCTCGGCGTATTTTTGTCTAGAAATTAGCAAGGTGGTAAGAAAGCCTGGTTCCAGAAATACCAAGGGTCTTTTCAGGTTCACTGCAGGCATTCTTCCTTCTGAGGCAGAGGCAGATGTTTTAATGGAAGACACTGCCCCAGAGGCAGAGGGGGACATCAGAATCAGGGCTTCAGAGTACCTTTCTCTGATAGGCTGTATCAGTGATCCTGAAGCATTGTCTGACTGCTCAGTTCTGGAAGTAGTCAGGGGTCATTTTTCACTACACCCAGGTACTGGAACAATCTAACACAAAACACCAGGGTCCTAAGCATAATATCCTAATATCCAGAGGTTATTGTAGGTTATTATATTCCCTTTTCCCTTCCACCTGTCTGATATTCCACCCACTCAGAGGGAGTATGCAGTAGCAGAGATTCAAAAACTACTGAGAAAAAGTGTCATCCAAGAGGTCACAACCAAACAAAAAGAATTCAGTACTTACTCCCACTTATATTTAGTGCGAAAGAAAACTGGGGACCTAAGACCCATTTTAGATTTAAGCAACCTGAACATGTATGTAAGGGAATGGCTACTGTGCAGTCCATTCTACCTCTGTTAAGAAAGGATGATTGGATGAGCTCTGTTGACTTATAGGATCACATCAAAATAGACAGACACTTCAGAAATCATCTGCGCTTCTGACAGGAGCCAGTCATTGCCAATTCAGAACTCTGCCTTTTGGACTCACTACAGCCCCCAGGGGGTTTACTTGCATGGCAGTAGTCACAGCTCATTTGAGACCTAAGGAATTCCGGATGTTTCCATATTTAGTCAAATGGCTTCTAACTGCGCCAACCACACATCAACTGATTCAAGCCAGGGATTACTTGTTTCAGATATCCAGTTCCCTGAGCATCACCATAAACCTGGCAAAATCAAACTCCTCTCCGGTACAGAGTTTGGAACTCATTGGGGCTCTTCTGGACACAGTGAATGACATAACATCATTATCTTCCCATCACATACAAACATTGAGAAACCAAGTACAAACAATCCTAGACCTTCCATCTCTACTGGCAAGATTAATACTTCAGGCTCTTGGGTCTATGGTGGCTGCCATCATTCTTGTTCCATTAACAAGGTTTTTTATGTGAGTTCTGCAATGGACCCTAGCTGTTCAATGGTCCATTCTTTGCCAGCCTCTATCTGTTCCTACCAAATTAAGGAAGAACACAAACCTAAGCAGGAACAGACAACTCCAAAGCTCTTCAGCTCTTTATTAAAATAACCAAAGTAAAAGAACACTGATGACAGGTGAAATAAAGTGCTTTTCATCTAGTATAGTAACTAGACTTCTTCAGACAATTAACAGCAACTCATGTTCTTCTTAAATACACTTCCCACTCTCTCTCTCCTCTTGGCTTAATTACATAATGAATGCCAATTAATCATGATTATGTGACCTTACACTTTACAATATAGGTTGGACTAAGCCATCAGAACAAATAGCATATACAATTTGCAAACAAAATAAAATAAAATAAATGAAGTAAAAACACCATACTTAATACAATAAAGCTTCATATCAAAACATTCATATCTAAACATTTGTATTCCTACATATTGGTTACAAACCTAAAATGTAGTAATTGTTAGCCCTGAAAGGGCTTTAAGTAGTTAAAAAGGTTCCTAGTTACGAAGGTCTACTTAAAGGCCCCCAAAGAAACAATTAAAATAAACTACCTACATTCCTTTCTCAAATGCTTACTGTTGTAGGTTTACATGATTAACTAAATTTCACAAAATTATCTTTTCAAGTTCTTAAGTAGAGCAGGAGTCGTTAGTACCAGGATAGTGGCAAGCATCCAGCCGGATCTGCCACATTAATTCCATTTTCTCTAAAAGTAAAGATCTTGGTCCACCCCTTAAGTCTTTTGGGATATGGTCAATGACTCTGAACCTAAAACTATGAGTAAGGCTCCCTTTAATGTGACTGGCTAGGGCATTTTCAGTTTTCTCCTTTTTGATATGATATAAATGCTCGTATACCCGCTCTCGTAGATTGCGATCAGTTTTCCTGATGTGAAAAGCAGGGCATAGTTGACATTTAGCTAAGTAAACGACAAAGGTAGAATTACAATTAAATCTACCGGAGGTAGTAACAAAACGTTGGTCTCTGATGTAAAATGTGTACCCTATGTCCATAAATTTACAATAATTACAAGATTAGCATTTAATCGTGCCTGGATTCCTTATTGGTCTAATATTACTTATTTCCAAAAGGTTCTTCAAGTTCTTACCTTTCTTAAATGTTGTTGTTGTTGTTGTGTCTTTCGGCTTTTCCCGGTTAGGGGTTGCCAGAGCGGAACTCTGGTTTGCTAATGATTGGCAGTAGATTTTTACATGCTGAGTTGCCGGCCCTGATGCACAACCTTCAACGAAGGTACGCCCATTCACGCATGTCTCCACACAGAAAACGCTCTAGCTGAGAATCGAACAGGACAACGTCTTACTGTGAGGCGACAACGCTACCGCAGCACCACCACCGCAGTATAAATGTAAAAGAGGGAATTAACCCTATTAGTGTACACAGTTCAGAGTTATTACTCAACATAGTCCAATTTTTCTTTATTGTAGTTAAAATCTGCCCACTTTCTGGGTTAAATGTTAATATAAAGGAAACAGGGGACCTATTTTTTACTTGGTTAGTGTCAGGGTTGACCATGTTATGGGGAAAGACTTCCCCCCGTAATAGTGGGGTATAGACACCATTAGACCTCTTATGTGTTATCTCAGTGGTGGTTTCCACAATAAGGTCTCTAGGGTACCCCCTAGAAAGAAACATGTTGCCTATTTTTTCACATTCCTTCAAGAATTCACTCTCAACATTAACCATCAAAGCGGCCCAAACTAACTGGCCCTTTACTACTGATTTTTTGTGATGGAAGGGGTTTGAGCTACTAAAGTGTAGATATGTATTTGAAAAGGTGTCCTTCCTATGGATTCTAGCTGCCTGTCTTTTATACGTTCAATCCTTGAAGAATTCAGTGTCCAAATAGGTTATTATCTCTTCATGAAAAGTGTAGGTAAATTTCAAGAACTCAGTGGTCTGATTCAAATATTCAGTAAACTTTAAAGCTTCATCCATACTGCCTTTATGGATGAAGAACATGTCATCCAAATAGCGCGTATAGAAAAATATCCTGTCCATTAAATATTCTTTCATGAGAATGTGCTCCTTTTCCCATTGGGCCATAACTGTGTTGGCAAAGCTGGCTCCACATGGGGACCCCATTGCCACCCAATTTTCTGTAAATAAAGTTGTTTATCAAACAGAAAGTAATTATTTGGTAAAACAATGTCGAGCAAAATACTGACCAATTTAATCTCGGCTACGGGGACCCCTTTCTCACCAAGAAACTGAACTACATATTCAATTCCTTCCTCTTGTGGGATAGATGTATAAAGGTCTCTAACGTCAATGGTTAGGAAATTGAAGTCTTCCTGGTAAGGGAGTTCATTTAATTTAGATAGAAAGGGCCAAGAATCTTTGCAAATTTGGACCTCATTCTTGAGGTGTTTCTTCAATATATTGTCCACTACTTTAGCTATAGGGTATGTTATACTTTGACGGGCATCAACTAGTGGCCTCATTGGTGGGTCAACTAAGGATTTATGTATTTTAGGCACACCAAACAAGATTGGTGTCCTTGGGGCTAACATTGTTAAGTAGTTCAACAAGGGCAAATCCATTAGTTGTTCAATAAACAAATCATTCAGATGCTCCTTAATTTTCTTATAGGCTAAGTTGAATTAGTTCAAACTGACTGGGGTATAAGTGTCAGTGTCCAAAAGGTTAGTCATCTTTTGGATGTAAAAATCATTATCCATAATCACCAGCCCTCCCCCTTTATCAGGTTTTAGGATTCTGATCGGTAGTTGTCTAAAATCGTTAAAGGCCACCCAGTCGTCTCTCCCTATGTTCCTTTTAAAATTAGATTTCTCCATTAATAAATTTCTAAAATCAATTTCACATATTTTTTCAAATGTTGCTGTAAGTGGATGACTTAGTAGATCAAAGGTACTAGGGATATAGATCTCAGATATGGTTTTCTGTTCAGCTTTGAAGAAAACGTGCAAGTTGAGTTTTCTAATGTACTGCTTAAAATCCAAAATAGTTTATACCATATTAGCTGGTTTCGTTGGTACAAATAATAAACCTTTAGCTAATAGTTCCACTACATTAGATTTACCTTCAAACTCGGAGAAGTTGTATATTCTAAAATCCCCTCTACTATTAGTAATAATTGTAAGTGTGGGGGCTGTTTGACTATTGAGTGTAAGTGTCAGGTTCAAAATTCATATGTATGTCAGTATCCATATTTCCATTTTGGAAGTTCGTATTGATCGACATATTAGGTAATGCAAATTTAGACCTAGAAGTTACACTATTCAATGAACAAACAGTTTGCAAGTCAAACACTTCTAAATGAGCCCCAGAATCTGGCTGTGGGGGGGGGGGGTGGCCAAGGAATAGTGGGCCACTTGCCCTGAACTACTAAAATTAAAATTAGAAGCCGTACTAGTATTAACAAGCCCTTCAAACATAAATGCTTCCTGTTCAGTTACCTCAGTGTTAGTATTCAAATTCGAGGGAACGCCAACTCCATCATTGTTGTCACATACATTTACATTTGTTGACTTTCCAAAAACAAATGGTTTGGCACTAGGTGCCACTCTATTTATAATGTTAGATGGTTGTACATATGGTGAGTAAGTGTATCACTAAAACTATACCTTAATTCTTTGGCACCAGTATTGTCAACCATTTCTGAGTCGCCAAAGTTTAATGTTTTTACAAAGCCAGCGTCAAACAAATCATCCAACATGTTATTCAATGAACTTGGATACAAAGGTAGTATACTAGTCGTATGTTTAACTTGCTTAGTTCGAAAAGGGACCATAACAGTGCTTGAAATATTTGCACCCAAATCCATCCTAGATAATGGACTAGCATGCAAGGATGGTGTGCTAGTTGCATATATAAAAGGCATAGATGCAGAAAAGTCCGTGACAGTACCTAAGAGGCTCAGGCTAGAGTCCGATAAATCAAGGTAAATAGAAGCAGTTCACTCTTCTTTCTGCTGGTGTTGCCTTTTCTTTGCTGCAGGTTTTTTCCTTTTCAGGTCTCGCCTCCCATCTGTTGCTGGCTGGTACTTTCCTGTTGAAAATCTTGTTCATCGTAATTAGTTTCTGCTGCAGTAAAATTATCCAGTTGATCAAGGTGGTTCCCTTGAAGTTCTTCACGTTGGTTTTGTTTGTTGAGTCTCAACCCGGCTGTAATTTGTCTCGTTTGTTGAATAGCCAAGTGGGATGTACCATTCTGTCCTTGAGATGGTGGGGGGCAGGATACACAGTACCGTTGGCATAAGCTTTGATGTCGCGTTCCAGTTTTTTAACTTTTGTTGATCTGAGTTTTTCAATATGTTTAGCGATGCTCTTGAAGCATCTTGTGTAGTCATATTTGTAACGAATAAATTCAGGAGGCTCACAAATGCGGGTATTAATGTCCATAATTTTGTTATTTAGAGAGTCCACTGAACTAAGATAGTGTTTGCTAATCAGTTGCATAAGCTCAGACCCATGCTTGTTAAAAAGATCCAGCAGTTCATTGTGGAATATAGAACCTGGAACCAAACCTGTTGGATATTGCTGTGATCTCAAGCCTTTTGGGACCATCTTTTCCCTCAGGCATTCATCAAAGTAGGCAACTTCCAACTGTAGTTTTTTATTTTAAAAAGTTTTGAGTCCAAAGCTTTTAAGTCAGATACAATTGTAGTATTCCCTTCAGCCGATGGTCTCTCATTGTTCATTGCTGCATTGTTACCAACATTTTTAAATGTGGGAACATTGTTTAACCATCCTTGCACATCAAGACCGTCAGTAAGCTCCAAGGGCCCTTTTTGATGATGTGGGTGTACATTCTGACTAATGGCACGATTGTCAGAAGGCTGAGCAGGGGAAGTGCTCGTATTCTTCTCTCTGACTTGAGAGGTAATGGTTGGAAAGCCTTGTTTGTTAAAGACAGTCACTGACCTGGATAAGGTGGCATCCAGCTGATCAGATAGCGTGTCCAAACGTTGTGTAAGTATTGCAATTACGTTTGTAAGGTTTGTAAGGTTCCCGGTCTCTTGCTGACTGTCCTGGGGATTAAATAAATCTTGGGAGTCTGTGCTGTTCCCCCTAGCCATAGACAGACTGTAAAAAATACAGAAAAGGCACCACAAACTGTAGAAGAACACAAACCTAAGCAGGAACAGACAACTCCGAAGCTCTTCATCTCTTCAGTTCTTTATTAAAATAACCAAAGTAAAAGAAAGCTGAACAAAAAACCATATCTGAGTTATCTGTCCCTAGTACCTTCAATCCACCAAGTCATCCACTTATAACAACATTTGAAAAAATATGTGAAATTGATTTTAGAAATGTATTAATGGAGAAATCTAATTTTAAAAGGAACGCAGGGAAAGACGACTGGGTGACCTTTAACGATTTTTGACAACTACTGATTAGAATCCTAAAACCTGAGAAAGGGGGAGGGCTGGTGATTATGGGTAATGATTTTTACATCCAAAAGATGACTAACCTTTTGGACACTGACACTTATACCCAGTCAGTTTGAACAAATTCAGCTTAGCCTATAAGAAATTTAAGGAGCATCTGTATGATTTGTTTATTGAACAACTAATGGATTTGCCCTTGTTGAACTGCTTAACAATGTTAGCCCCAAGGACACCAATCTTGCTTTGTGTGCCTAAAATACATAAATCCTTAGTTGACCCACCAATGAGGCCACTAGTTGATGCCTGTCAAAGTATAACATAACCTATAGCTAAATTAGTGGACAATATATTGAAGAAACACCTCAAGAACGAGGGCCAAATTTGCAAAGATTATTGGTCCTTTCTGTCTAAATTAAAGGAACTCCCTTACCAGGAAGACTTCAAGTTTCCTAACCATTGACGTTAGAGACCTTTATACGTCTATCCCACAAGCGGAAGAAATTGAATATGTAGTTCGGTTTCTTGGTGAGAAAGGGGTCCCTGTAGTCGAGATTAAAGGAAAACTCCACCCCAGAACTAAAAAAATATGTTTTTTCAGTCTATCTTTGTTTCAAGACCTATTTTAACACCTAAAAATGACTCCAAGTGCTTTATTTGTAATTTTAGCCTGTTTATCACAACATGGCTACCGATGGGGCTTGCTATATCAACGTGATCTTCTTCTCCTTCAAACCTTTCTCTTTCCCATAAAGCATTTCAAGTCTTCTTTCTCTGACTCATGCCAGACATAAGGAAGTAACAGTGAATTCCCATGACATTGACATATAATGGGAAATCTGTGACTCACTGTCAGTTTGTATTCCTTCTGTGTTACGCCAGCTTCTTTTCTGTTGCAAATCACCCTCATTTATGTTTAGCTCACAGCTTGCTTTACACTATAATTTGAAGTTATCTAGTGGCAGCCAGAGTTGTAGCTAAATTGGATGCCTTTGTCCTAGGTGTTCTTTTGTAGTCCAAGATGAACTGACACTCCCCTCCTCCCACACTACTGCAGTGGTGTTAAAACTGTCACTGCAACTGACAGCTCAGACTTGAAAGGAAGGAGTGCCATTTGAAATGTCTTCCCCTCTTGTTTTGGCATCAGACAGATTTAAACAAATTCAGTTTAATTTTTGCAAGCAGGTTTCTGCTAAGTTGATTTCATTGTGTTTTACTACTATTGATTTTTGATTTACCCCTATTTCTACAAAACATTATTAATTTATTTTTGCTTTCCAATCATTTTGAGCAACAGCAGTCTTGTGGCATGCTGTTTCTGTAATTTCCTGCCATTCACATCATCTCCACATTTTTAAATGACAGCAAAACAGTAGTTTGCAAACCTGTGTCTATGATACTGGCACAGTAAAAGAGTGTACTGAAAACTGACTGTAGTCTACAGTCCCTCCAGTGACGTTTTTTTAGTGGGGGTGGCAGGGCCTACTGTATATTTTGGGAAAGTAAGTATAACTTGCATTATGCAGATAACTGCAGCATTTTATGAGCTTAATATGATCTTCTCTAATTCAGCTGAAACTATTTAGCAATCCTCTATTCTTTTAACCGGATTAGAAAATTATTTGAGCTACACCCTGTCTTTGTGCATATTTCCAATCTTACTGTTAAATTACTCATATATTGAGTTGTTAATTTGCAGCCGACAGTACTCAGACAAACGCAGTTCTTTAGTTTCACATTACAGCTTTTGACATGGTCTCTCCACAACTAAGAAAGAAATGTGTGCAGTTTGCATGAAACATCAGTTAGGAGGGTTTACATCCTTCTATAAAGTAAGGATTGCAGCATCCAATTTGAAGTTGTACTAACTACACTTGTCAAGTCAGGCAGTAAGTGCACAGGACTGAACTGCTACTGTCAGTGTCATGAGTACAGACTGACAATTTTGCCTCCATAATTTTCCTGTCGACCTGATTAGAAGTCACTGTACCAGGCCATGCTGTGTGGCCCTTGGGAATAATGCACATCTTACTGCAAGTTAAACTAAATATTGTAGCCAGAGATCCAAGACTTCATAGCACTCTCCTTGTTGTGGAAGATGTGTGTGAGCTCTAGAAATTATAGGTTCTTAGGTTCATAGGTTAGTACTAGGCTAATTGCCCTTGGGAGCCATTTTTTAAGCCTAGCCAATTATCCCTTAATAAGGCCCTAGGGCCAATAGCCTAGTACCTACTTATAAACCTATGAATAGTAAAACTTTTCAACTAAAAATAACTATGTGACTACGTATATGAAATTGGCCTGTACACAATAAAAGCAATAATTCCACTGTGCTTGAGCAGCACTCGACATATCCCATGGGTGTGCCTCCATCAAGTGTGCCAAATTTTGGTTACAAGAATACCAAAAATACATGTGTCACATCACACAGACCCCTTTGCCATCAACTTTGACAGCTTCATAATGTAGCACTGTCTCACATTAGTACATGGTCACACAACTTACAGTGTGTCAAGGGTACCAGCCATCATCATCTGCACAGCTGACAGGGAGCACACTACACAATGGTTTGGACTATAAACACTGTTAGGAGGGCATAACTGCTACACAGGATTTTGAACAGTGTGATGCCTGTGTCATGTGACCACACACTTGCTATTCAGGCTCATGTCTAACAAAGAATGGCTTCTTATAGATTGTTCAGGTGTCTATGGAAATTGGTTTGTGCTAGTTACATATGCTACATATGTTTTTAGTTCTTACAATAGATACTTTGTAGCTACACGCCATGATTGCAGAGTTTGATTCTTCTATTTACCTCTGTCCATGACCTCATGAAATTCAGTGCCCAGTTGCAACTAACACACTGTCTAAAATGGAAAATAATTTTCTTGGGTGGCGAAAGCCAGGGTACCTTTTTGGCAAGTTTTAATAAGGCCCTAGGGCCAGTAGCCTAGTACCTACTTATGAACCTATGAATAGTAAAACCTTTCAACTAAAAATAACTATGTGACTACATATATGAAATTGGCCTGTACTCAATAAAAGCAATAATTCCACTGTGCTTGAGCAGCACTCGACATATCCCATGGGTGTGCCTCCATCAAGTGTGCCGAATTTTGGTTACAAGATTTTCAATGACTATGTGAATGTTTGCTATAAGATGGTGGGACGGATTATCATGGACCCTATTAACAAGGATATTGGCAATCTCCAAGCACTTGAACAAACACAGTTTGGCTTCGTCAAGGGGAGGTCTTGTCTGCTAAATTGGTTCTAGGGCAAGATGGTGCACAGTCCCTACCTGTACCTGTCCAAAGCCTTTGACACTATGCTACATAATAGACAAACTCTCTTAACTAGGCAGAATCGATATGTTACCAGATGTGTAGCAAACTGGCTCAGTAATAGAAGCCATGTAGTCAGAATAGGGGAAGCCACCTTAAGCAGTCGTCCAGTAAAAAAGGGGCGTGCCCCAGGATTTGGACTTGAGACCTGTGTAATTTGGGATATATTTTTCTGAGATGCAGGCCAAAGCCAGTGGGCTCTGGCTGACCAAGTTTGCAGAAGACTGCAAGTTGGGGGCCGTCATCAAATTTTCTAGTGATGTGTACATCCTCCAAGCAGGTCTCACTCAGGCAAATTAATTTTCTCAAAAACATGGACTCCAGCTGAAGATGGACAAATGCATCATTGTCCTCTTTGGGGAGAGTGATGTCCCCACTAATTATCACATTAATAACAATGTCCTAAGCACACAATGAGTCCTGGGCACAAAGGTTGATAGCACCCTGACTTTTGACCACCTTGTTGCTTCTGTTGTATGGAAAGCCTGGTCCACATCATAAGTCAGAGTATCTCATCCAGGAAGAAGGAGGTCATAACATCCCTGTATTCTTCTCTCATAAGGGCCATTATTGAGTACAACACCCCATTTGGCATGTACCTCTCAAAGCAAATGCAGCAGCTGTAGAGACCAGAGAGGTTCCTCACCAAGAGAATCCAGGGCCTCAAGCATCTACCATACACATACAGGGTAAAATCCCTATCCCTCTAATCAGATTAATACAGACTCCTCAGAGGTGACCTCTGTCTGGCATACAAGGCAATCATGAACCACTCTTTGATGGGACTGCTGCATATTCGCAAGTCAAACTCCACTCCAGTAACACCCACATACGACCTCAACCTGGTGTGTGACATCAATAAGACTTGTTGGCGGGACAGATTTGTGTCCCAGCGACTCCCTCTTCTATGGAACATACTCCCTCTCCACATCAAGTAGAGTGACTCTTTATCCTTTTTTAAGTGCAAATGGGATATCTGGATGAGAAACCCAAAATATGCCCCTGGGAATCCACCCCTGTCCTTGCCTGACAGGAGCATTGGGACGTGATATGTCTAAACATGGGCTAAACTCTTACCTAGTCTGTGAAAACTCCTTGCCAGGTTTGTCTTAAGTTTCAGTCAGCGGACACTGAATGAAAGGAAAAATAAGCTTATTTTGAAAGGCCTACTTTCTTCATCTTTCTCAGAGGCCCTTTCTGTGTCGGAGGTCTCAACCCCTCCATCGAAGGACAAGATATGTCCTCATTCTGATCCCTCTTCACCGGTTGGTGATAAGGGTAAGTCCCACAAGTCTTCTACGGAGCATAAAATCGCTCTCTCGGCTCCGACCATTTCGGTTCCGAGCTAAGCTCCAGTGGTCTCTGTGGACATTACCATGACTTCTACATCGGTGCCGCCTTCATCACCGACATCTACGTTATCAACTGTAATAGCAACTTTAGCAACAGCATTATTGCCCTTGGTAACCTCGGCACCGACCACGCCCCTCACCGCACCGAAGTCAGTCCCGACTATCTCCTCGGAGCCAATAATGACTTCTACTCCAGGTATTTCTTCAGCTCTGAGTCCTTTCTCAGCACCATTAGTGCCCCTACTACCTGTCTCCAAGTTGGAATCTTCGGTGCCCACATTTCCAACACCAAGGACCCAATACTCCCCGTCATTGGACCCGTTCTCAAGCCAAGCTTATAGCCCTTTTTTGGACCGACCTGACTCCCCTTCCAGAGTGTCTGTAAGGTCCACCAGGAGTCTATGTGAATTGGATGTGGTGCGCCTGTTCGATCAGCTGCTGACAGCCAGAGGGATTACAGATTTTCCAAAAAACGATCCCACTTCGGGTTTTGGGGCTATTGCCCCTATGACTCCCACTTATTCTCCTCCCTCAGATCCTTCGGTTCCAAGGCCCATAGTTCTTACGTCCTTGGTGGGAACCTTTCCTCGGCGCTGACAGTGACTCTCTCTGACACTTTGAGGCTCCCCTTTGCGTTTCAGTTCCTACGGAACCATCCCTTCCTCAATCTCATGCTTGGGGGGGGGGGTGGAACCCTCAGCTCCCAGTATGGTTGCAAGTTTTTTATCTGCTCCGTTTTCGAATCCGGGGGTGATACCCACCCTGATCTTGCTTGAGGCTCCGTCCCCGAGAGCAGGCCATGTGGAGCAGGTTGTGACCCTGGCTCCGAGACTGTCTTCCTCAGTTCCGGGAGTCAAGAGCCCGTATCTAATCTTTCATAAGGACAGAGTATCTCTTCGTACTAATCCATCTTTTCTCCCCAAAATGGTGTCTGACTTCTCTGTTAACCAGGCCATTGAGCTACCTGTGTTTTTTCCAAATTACTCCAACAAGGGAGGATACTGTCTACATTCATTGGACGTACATAGACAACTACGTTTTTACTTGGACAGGACTAAATCTTTTTGCAAGTCGGATCAACTTTTCATCCACTTTTCTGGTCCAAAAATGGGATGTGCCGTATCAAAAGTCATTTTATCAAAATGGCTCAGAGATTGTATTACCTTTTCATATTCATTGGTGAATGAATCTCAGCCTGTTCATATCAAAGCTCATTCAATGAGAGCCATTGTGACTTTTGTTGCTTTTCACTCCAGGGCTTCCATGGATGACATTTGCACAGCAGCCATTTGGGCTAAACCCCATATTTTCATCAAACATTACAAATTGGATTTGGTCTCCAGGGGAAGAGTGTCCTTTGGCTCAATGGTTCTCAGGAATGTTCTTCCATAAGGGCCACCCAGGTTTTTCAAGTAGCTTGGGATTTTGTCCCATCAGTGGTGAATGGGAAGAAGATTAACAACATCAGATAAAGAAGTTATGTCTTACCATAATGTTCCATCTGTGTTGTTGATCTTCTTCCAGTCATCACACCCTCCCTCCGTCCCCCCGTTCCCCCCACCAAAAGGCTCCTGGTGCATCATCTGGGTCCTTGTGGTGTTTCAGGGTTTCTGCACAGAAATGGCCTCTGCTTTTCTTCTATATGCTGCAAGCAAACTCAATCTAAGCTAACTGGGAGAATGGCATTGTGGGTAGCAGCTTAGCTCGAGAGTTTTTGGTGTACGTGAGCTTGGTATTAGGCCGACTCGATTCCGAGGGCTCAGAATCAAACCCATCCGTGATGACTGGAAGACAATCAACAACACAGATGGAACATTATGGTAAGACATAACTTCTTTTTTATGCTTATGAAATGTTTTAAATTTAATTCAGGAATATCCTGAACTTGGTCAGTGCTGATCCAGTAAACAAATATTTCACACAGGCACACACACACACACACACACACACACACACACACACACACACACACACACACACTCACGTGCAGTGTGTGTGTGTGTGTGTGTGTGTGTGTGTGTGTGTTATATATTTTATATAGGACCTGTAATAAATCAAGCTGTACCCACAATTGCAAACAGATAATAGATTTCATACAAAATACTAAACAAGGTACCATACATGCAGCAACACAATTACCTCAGTATTACATCATTACAGTGAAATATAATTTGCAAAATAAAATGTACAAAACATTAAGAACACCTAAATTAGACCAATAACAAAAGCCTGTAACAGCCATTAGCTTATGCAAATGCAGCAGCAATGGTTCAGTCCATCACCCAACCGACTAGTAAACGGTTATAGCAAGTGATTAACATTGTGATGCCCCTGCACCGGCCCAGTAATCAAGGAGCCTCAATCTTCACCACTGGCAACAGTGAGGGATGTACACAATGGGAGGATGACAAGTACACACACAGTAAAGTACAATTTCCCCTAAGAACACATAGAGATCAGAGTCAGTCTGGGTGCTGGTTTCTCCTTCTTTTTCCAGATCCCGAATAAGACTCCCCACTGGCACAACTATAGGATTAAGATCTCAGCTGAGGGTCAAGCCAAGACTTCCAGCACCATCTCTATCCAACAAGTGCTTTGTGTTCCTGCCCAAGTAGCTGACATACACACACTTTGAGATTTGATTTATATACAAACATACAGACACTCCTGGGGAAGGCTGGCACAGGTTTACTAGCCATGTCATCTTCTGCCCAGACTATAAGGTAGTTATCACTGCCACCTACCTCTCTTTATCAGCTACTTAATGCCCTTACCAAAAGGTATCCCAACTTACTATGTAAGGTTACTATTATCCAAGTGGTAAGTATGACCAAGATTTGCAAGGCTATTTCGGAGTGGCCTGTACAATGTCACCAAATATATATGCAAGTACTCTCAGAGCTTAAATATGTATCACAAGTATCAGCCACAAAGATAGGTTTAAATATATTTAATAATAAATATAAAAGAATAAGACTATACTCAATCAATACAGTAACTGCAGAGTTCAGAATCACAAGAAATATTTTAAAACAACATTGCAGGACAGTCTCAAATAAATACAGAAAACATCTAAACTGATCTGTACTATATTCTTATCTATATCTAAAAGATGCTATGCCCTAAATAACTTACTTACAGAGCAACATGTAGGCAGAAGTGCTGAATGGATGTTTCTAGGTCCAAGACAAGATACAAAATGCAAAATCTCTATCTCAGAGAGTTCTTAAATTAATAACAGATATTATTGCTGGGTCAGCGTGGATGACATCACTCTTTCTCACCTGCCTTCAGTTCCCAGGCTAAGAGAAACTAATATCTGTGTTAAAAATACACATCTCTCAAATGTTTGCTGAGAACCGGAAGTCATAAAACAATTAAATTACATTTTAGACGTAGTAATTACTTCTCTCTAAGACAATAGAAAAACCTGTAGTTTTAGACATTGTGTCTGCTTCACTGAGAGATACAGTTGTAAAACTCTTTAATTTCAACTTATTTTCCTGAAGTTTTGTAAGTTAACTCTGTATGTTCCAGCTTCTACTATTAAAACTTACATTTGCACAGGTGTATAGTTTATCTACATTTCTGTTCTTTTCCATTAGGGTACACTGTGGACACATCCTTGAAGCTCAGTACTGTACAAACCCTGTTCAACACACATTTCATCACCAGTAATTTAATATACACATATAGTTCTCTTACATTTGTAAGACAATATGAATCATGTTGAATATAAATCATGTTGATATTCACAAATGACATATGATTATTTACAAAATTCCAGATAGCTGGGCTGGCAGTGTCACACCCCCCCCCCCCCAAAACCTCAAGCTAGTTTTTCAAGTGACCCTTGAGAAACGTTACTTGAGAGGGTTGAGCCTATCTGGGAATACCTTACCCCATTCCCTGTTTTGAGAGCCCATCTGTGTTGGCATTGCTAACCCCACTGCAGTGCTACAGTGTCATATCATATCCTTACAACCCTAGGCTACACCTTAGTAACTTCACATTTTGCTGGCTGGTTGATGTAGCCATGTTATGGGATTGTGGTCTGTATCCACAGTGAATTCCCTTCCATACATATAAGGCTGAAGTTTCTGCAGTGCCCACACTATGGCTAGGCATTCCTTTTCTACAACTGTATCACATTTCTCCCTGGGTTGGAGGCTGTGACTGAGATTTACCACTGGGTACACTTCTCCCTCTGACCACCAATGAGACCTATTGTATCTGGTCGAGGTTGGTCAACGGAACCATTATCAATTTATATCCAGGAAAGGTTAAGCAAATATTTAGTCTTATGTCATAGCTATATTAAGGATACAGGAGATTTTTTTTAAAAATTATTTCAGTGGAATGTAAAAGTTAAAGAACATGAATATTTGATGGTAACTATGGATATAGCATCCCTATTTACTATGATACCCAATGATTATGGGATTGATCCTATACGTCACTTTTTATGTGAAAATACCAACACCTCAGGTAGAGATATAGAGGTTATATGCAGTATATTGGAAATAATATTGGATAAAAATATTTTTATGTTTAATAAGCAATATTTTTTACAATTATCCGGTGTAGCCATGGGTACTCCCATGGCTAACACGTACGCAAATTTAGTTTTGAGTCAATGGGAGAAAACTCATGTATACAGTGATAAAAATTCATATAGAGATAATATTTTATTTTATCATCATTTTGTAGATGATTGTTTTCTCATTTGGAAAGGGACATCTGAAGACTTATTAGACTTTGTTGCTTATTTAAATAGTACCACCAATTTTCTAACATTTACTGCATGTTTCTCTGATACTAAGATTTCTTTTTTGGATGTAGAAATATATAAAAAGAATGACAATACACTGGGAACCACTGTGTTTCAAAAGAAGGTTCAAGTTAATAGATATACCCACGCAGATAGTATGCATGCAAATCATGTTTTTCAAGGCATAGTTAAAAGTCAATTATTGCATGTGAGTAGATTGAATACTGATTTATATAATTGTAAACAGCAAATGGACCTAATGTGTGCCGAGTTTTATAATAGGGGTTACAAAGAGACCCAAGTTAATGAAATTAGGGATTGTATACTGAATAACAGAAATGACTATGCATGTCCATTTTTTGGTGAGAATGTCTATCAAATGGATGAGGCTAATATGTCAGAAAATGTAATAAGATACGTTATGACCTATAATAATTTGTCTAAATATGTTAAACAAATAATTTGTAGAAATTGGCGTATACTTATGGCCGAACCACAATTAAGTAAAATACTGGGGGCCGTTCCTAAATTCGCATATAGGAACATGTATAATTTAAAAAGGAGGCTGTGCTATAAAGATTTTGAAATTAATTTTACACCTATAACCAGCAATAAGCCTGGAACTATACCATGCTATAATTGTAGTTGTTGTGTTGATATATGTAGTAAGAAATAATTTATACACCCGATAAATGGTATTGAATATGTGATAAATTGTCATGCAACATGTAGAACTATTAACGTGATATACTTGGCTACATGCACACAATGTCCAGGTTTTTATATTGGCAAATGTTCTCGATCCCTAAAAGAAAGAATTATTGAACATAAATCAGAAATGAGACGTCATATTTTTACCAATGCCTTGGCACAACATAGGAAGGACGAAAATGAAAAACATAACTTTAAATTTAAAGTCCTAAAAACAGTGGTTAAAAATACAAGGCTTGGTGATGTAAATAATAAGTTGGAAGTTGGTGAATACGAATGGATTGTTAGATTAAATGCTGATAAGACACCTGGTTTAAATACTACTATTACCATTAAGCCACTTTTAGAGTATAGGCAGAAACAGTATCATTAATTTTTGCTTAAATTTTTTGTTTTGTTTACAAATGTTTATACTTGTCTTATGATTTAGAAATGATATATTGTATATACTTTTTTATTTATTATGCTTTATTCTGTTATACTTAATACAGAGTTTTTATGATGTTTCTATGAAAGTTTGTTAAACCTTCTTATGTGAAAGGTGTAGAAGTTTTATATTTATGGATAAAATGGTGGATTCGTTAGGGGTAATATGACCTTAACAGTTTAATTGCTCTTTAATTGATTCACCTCTTTCTCTGTAGGTCGGCTGTGTCATGTGGTTTTTAGTTTTTACTATATAAATTGCAAATTTTATCAGACATGTACTATACAACACTGAGGAAGGTTTTTTTTTCCCGAAAGCTTTGTCATATTTTCTTAATAAAAGTGAGTTTCTATCTCATTCGTGTTTGGATAATTGAAACCTGAATAAGTAACAGCCACCACCCCATGGTATGAAGTATCCATCTGCACAACAAATTCTTTGCTGTAATCTAGACTGGCTAACACAGAGGGTCCTCCCAAAGCTCTTTAATGGTTAAGTTGAGGGACCACTCATGAGACAGAAGGATACATTTGCTCAGTTTGTCTGCAATCAAACATTAGAATCCCTGGGAATGTGCAGTGCTGTCAGAAAGCAGTTGTAAGCTATCGACCATTGCCACACTCTCATGGCCTCTCGGCATAACGGGTAGGACTTGGTTCCCCCTTGTTTGTTGATGTACCAGATAACAGTCTGATTGGATGGCAATAGTTCTGGATGGAAGGACAGAGTGAAATGCCTGCAACACCAGAAGCACTGCCCTCAGTTCTAGTACACTGATATGCAGGTTGGCCTCGATGAACGACCATGTGCCTTGGACAGTCATACCCTGAAAATACCGCCCCCTCCCTATCAGGGAAGCGTCCGTGGTCACAGTAGCCTTGGGTTGAGGAGGGGAAAAAGGACAACTCCAAAGATTTGCATCTGGCTTCATTCACTACTAAAGGTTGTTTTTGCACTGTTCCATTATCCATATTTGATAAGATAAAGGGTGAATATTTATATAGTTATTTGACACTTGTTTACTGGGATAGTCTGACTGGGTCTACAGAACCTGTTTTCAGTGGAGGCCTAGGGAGAAAAGCTCCAGGTACAGTAGGATACAAAACATTACAGGCTACATATGAGATAGTATACAAAAAAAAAATAAAAACAGTTAAAGACATACATTGTGTTACAAGCTATACTACACATCTATACATACACCTATAAAAAAACTTTATTTTCTATTTATAAAAACAATTGAAGGCATATTTTGTGTTCCAAGACATACTACACATGTATGCAGTAATAGACATTTTAACAGCATATTGATGGCATATGAATAGAGAAAATTGGGAAAAATATTATGTAGTAATACTACAATTTGAGTTTACTGTACTAAGTGTAAGACAATCTTGTGTAACTGGGGGCCTTACTAAAGTTATCTTGTGGGGTCATGAGGACAGTCGTCTGACAATAGGCTGTTGTAGTACATGAATAAATGTTGCTTCAAGTTAGGAAAGCAGTAGATGTACAGTTAATAATGTAGCGAAATCCTGAGACAGTTATTAGACTTGAGGCATTACAGACTGAGCAGTAGCTTAGGGAGATGGTATAGAAGACAGAAGGTATTTAGAGTGACATTGGATATTGCAGACTGTGCAGGATTGAGATGAAACAGAAGGAGAAGAGGATGGTGCTAGTCTGGAAGTGTAGGAAGAGAAGAGCTTTAGGCTGGATTTATACAGGTACAGAGCCATGTATTTATGAGATGCTTTTTTAAGGAGGCTTTAATATAATGTATAAAAATATAAAGTTGTCAAAGCTGGCAGTTCATCTTGTGACAAACCTCTTATCTCATACTTAGACAAGTGTTTCACTGTCTAGCAATGTATCAATACCCAGTATAACAGAATGTTAAATATTTTGATGATACAGTGCAACACAGACCCATCCCTGAGCTATGATCATTGTTCCAAGAATGGTGTTGATAATAAGACACACGCTCTGCATGCACTGCTTGAAATAATCTTATTAGAACCATATAGCTCAGACTAGAAAAGGCAATTCTTGTCCACTGTGATTAATGAACATGTCAGCCATAAAGAAGCTGGAACTCGTTTTTGGCTAATTTACGTTTCCTGATTTGCAGGTACTGCTAAGATGTACAGATCATGGCTGACCTGCACAACACAGTAGTAACCTGTTCCTTATGTAGGCAGTGGAATCTCCCTCCAGTCACTCTCTCACACATGTTTACCAGCATGTACACACACACACACACACACACACACACACACACACACACACACACACACACACACACACACACACTAAAGTTCCCTTACCTTTCCCTACACTCCTTTGGTCCCCCCACACACCATAATGCTTTAGTGCCAATACAGCACATCTGACTTAGGTTCTGGTGGTCTGTTGTATCCCCCCCCCCCCACACCCTCTAATTCTTGATGTCAGTGTTGTTGTGGCACATAAAGAGTCAGACCTGGTAGTCTAGCTATTCTCCCCACCCCATACTATCATTGGTGCCATTATGGCACATAACACTGTAAGTCCTGGTGTCCAATTGCTCCCTCCAATCATGGTATAGGTGGCTTAGGGTAACTTAAGGGGTATTTCTTGATGGTCAAATGCATCCCCTCACAGATGGCTCCATAGTAATGTTGGTACCATCATGGTACTTTAGGAGCTCATTTTTGGTTTCCAGTGTTTCCCCCCTTCACAGTCCCTGTAGTAATGTTGCTAACATCACAGCAGTTCATTTCCTGGTGGTCTACTAGTTCTCCAACCTCAATCCCTATCATGCAGGTGGTGCCATTATGATGTTTAAAATTTGTGGCCAGTATTCCCCTGCAATGCATGTGGTGCCATTAGGGTGTTTAGAAGTTGTGGCCAGTGTTACCCCCATCACCATCATGCTGTTCCATGCCTTAAGGCACTATTCCCAGTAGCCCCCATAGTAATGTCAGTGCCAGTATAATAGAGTATCCCACCACACCCAACATCCATCACTGTAGTAATGCCGGTGCCTGTATGTCACTTTTCAACATTATTCAATCCCACCCTGATTCCTATTTTGCTGATGGTACTATTTTAGCACTTTTATAGTAAGATCTTTTTTCTACTGGTGTCCACCCCACCACATTCATGTTAGGGGTTGAACACAGCCTTTTGGCCATCTTCACTACAGCAAAGTGGAGGGGATGGTTATGTTGAACTACACAGCAGAACACTTTCTTGAATTGCTAGACCATGTAGATGACTTCATGAAGAGGTTCCAGGGAAAGAGAAAGCACATGGCTAATTAGCATATGCTTATTCCCCCTGGAATGTCTGTGGAGCCAGCTATTTGCAGTGCTGTGTGTCTTTTGTAAGAGTGATTCATGAAAATCCAAAAACCTAATGAAACATTTACATGATTATGTATATGTAATGGTGGGTTTATGAGTCTATTCCATTGTTTGTACAACAGTGTCTCAACAGTTTCATTAGCTTCCTATTAATTTTATCATGTGGACACCATAATGACAAATAACAAAAATAAAAAGGTCATTATATTTATCCAGAACTGTTTTACATCTGTTTGCTTTATAATAAAAATAGTTAAAAACAAATTGTGTGCATATATAATGGGTCAGTGTTTTTAAAACGGACAAGAAAAGGGAAGCAAGTCCACTCAATTAATCTTCAAAACATTAACTGCAGATCAGACCAGCTGTTTGAGCTGTTTACCTCATGTCAGTCATTTCTGAAGTTCTGCTGAGTGGGTACTTTCTAACAAAAATGTACACCCCCCTCTTTCGGAAAAGAATGAACTATTTTAGCTCTTTAGAAAAACATAAGTGCAGTTTACAAAAGATACTTTGTAAGTCTTAACATGATTGAATCTCCATTTCTACCAGACTTAAAATTGAAGGTGCAGAACTAAATGCATTTGTCTGACACTATTTTTTGCATCTAAAGCCACAAAGCTTGCAATCAACCGAGCGATCACCAAACACGAGGTGCAGACTGGTACTGGGACGCAGAATGTTTTACTAATGGCAGGCCAAACAAATAATTATTAAGGGTTGTCAACAACTTTTCTGAAGTCCAAAGCAGACTTTTGAGACATAAAACGTTTTGGGGCCGTGAGTGAAGGATTCCACGACCCACTCTGCACCTCGTGGTTGGGGATCGCTCGGGGAAAGTAGCAGAGGAAACAGCAATTAGGATTAATTACAACACCGATATTTGACACAGATCTCAGCAAATACGAAAATTATGAGAGGCTGCTGCTGCTGCCAGCGAGTAGATGAATCGCCGACTTGCATCTCTCCTCTCTGATATGCACAGGCAACCACACAAACCAACGGACTCATCTGCCTTCACACACACAGCATTCACTCACACACAGACAGCAGCACACACATTAACAATGCATTCCATTTACTTGGATGCATTTCTGTTTTAAGGAGGGAAAAACACTGGCTGAATGGGTATCCCGATTACTGGATCTGCATGCTCACACGATCACACACGCAAACACAGTCTGTTCAGTATTCACGCGCGAGCACACACAGACTTACATTGTTTATTCACTCTCAACTTTGCAATCAGCACTTTCATACTTACTACTTTCAGGCACACATTCACTCACACACATGCAGGCAGAAGCAACCGTATACAGCACGGTAGATGAGAAAAAAAGCACACACACGGAGTTACTACAGAAAGAACAGGAGAAAAAAAACAGTTCTGTTTTGCAGACATATGAGTGCATAATTCTATATGGGCAGGATGAAGAACTGAGCAAACTTACCAAAAAAATAGTAGTTCTCCGTCCAAGAATGTTGCCTGCAGCTGCACACAGGGAATTACTTGCTCCAGTCAAGTTTTTTTTCCAGAAGGAAACAGAGGTCGTAAACGAGTTCCCCAACAAGCTGATAATGGGCTGGCCGGCATAAATGTCTACGTCACAGTGTGGGAGGATTTGCACTAGAGGGAACTACTGATTTGACTGTGTGTTGGGAAGGGGGAGACAATTTGGAAATGAAAGGATGCGATACTGATGAACGAGGGATGGGCTTTCCTGCCCTACGCTAAGGAAAGGTAGATATGTAGAACTAATAAGTATGTTTGTGCATTGTCGTAGCTGTAGATGGCTGGAATGAGTTCACAGGGATAGAGCATGACTCGCGGTTTACCTAAAATGTGTGTAAGCCCAGAGTTTTCTTTTAAATTGGTCAATATTTCGCTCAGTGTTGTTTTACCAAATAATTACTTTCTGTTTGATAAACAACTTTATTTACAGAAAATTGGGGTGACAATGGGTTCCATATGTGGAGCCAGCTTTGCCAACACAGTTATGGCCCAATGGGAAAAGGAGCACATTCTCACGAAAGAATATTTAATGGACAGGATATTTTTCTATACGCACTATTTGGATGACATGTTCGTCATCCATAAAGGCAGTATGGATGAAGCTTTAAAGTTTATTGAAAATTTGAATCAGACCACTGAATTCTTGAAATTTACCTACACTTTTCATGAAGAGATAATAACCTATTTGGACATTGAACTCTTCAAGGATTGAACGTATAAAAGACTGGCAGCTAGAATCCATAGGAAGGACACCTTTTCAAATACATATCTGCACTTTACTAGCTCACACCCCTTTCATCACAAAAAGTCAGTAATCAAGGGCCAGTTAGTTCGGGCTGCTAGGATGGTTACTGTTGCGAGTGAATTCTTGAAGGAATGTGAAAAAATAGGTAATATGTTTCTTTCTAGGGGTACCATAGAGACCTTATTGGGGGAAATCACCACTGAGATAACACATAAGAGGTCTAATTGTGTCTATACGCTACTATTAAGGGGGGAAGTCTTTCCCCATAACACGGTCAACCCTGACACTAACCAAGTAAAAAATAGGTCCCCTGTTTCCTTTATAGTAACATTTAGCCCAGAAAGTGGGCAGATTTTAACTACAATAAAGAAAAATTGGAATCTGTTGAGTAATAACTCTGAACTGCGTACATTAATAGGGTTAATTCCCTCTTTTACATTTAAGAAAGGTAAGAACTTGAAGACCCTTTTGGAAATAAGTAAAATTAGACCAGTAAGGTATCCAGGCAAGATTAAATGCGAATCTTGTAATTATTGTAAATTTATGGACATAGGGTACATATTTTACATCAGAGACCGTTTTGCTAGTACCTCCAGTAGATTTAATTGTAATTCTACCTATGTCTTTTACTTAGCTAAATCCCAACTATGCCCTACTTTTTACATCGGGAAAACCGATCGCAAATTACGAGAGCGGGTATACGAGCATTTATATTATATCAAAAAGGAAAAAAACTGAAAATGCCTTAGCCAGTCACATTAAAGGGAACCCTACTCATAGTTTTAGGTTCAGAGTCATTGACCATATCCCAAAAGACTTAAGGGGTGGACCAAGATCTTTACTTTTAGAGAAAATGGAATTAATGTGGCAGATCTGGTTGGATGCTTACTACTATCCTGGTATTAATGACTCCTGCTCTATACAGTGTCTCTTGAGACTTAAGAACCTGAATAGATAATTTTGTGAAATTTAGTTAATCATGTAAACCTACAACAGTAAGCATTTGAGAAAGGAATGTAGGTATTTTATTTTGTTTCTTTGCTGGCCTTTAAGTAGACCTTCGTAACTAGGAACCTTTTTAACTACTTAAAGCCCTTTCAGGGCTAGCAATTACTACATTTTAGGTTTGTAACCAATTATGTAGGAATACAAATGTTTAGATATGAATGTTTTGATATGAAGCTTTATTGTATTACGTATGGTGTTTTACTTCATTTATTTTGTTTTATTTTGTTTGCAAATTGTATTTGCTATTTGTTCTGATGGCTTAGTCTAACCTATATTGTAAAGTGTAAGATCACATAATCATGATTAATTGAGATTCATTATGTAATTAATCCAAGAGGAGAGAGAGGGGGAAGTGTATTTAAGAAGAACCTGAGTTGCTCTTAATTGTCTGAAGAAGTCTAGTTACTATACTAGACGAAAAGTGCTTTATTTCACCTGTCATCAGTGTTCTTTTACTTTGGTTATTTTAATAATGAGCTGAAGAGCTTCGGATTTGTCTATTCCTGCTTAGGTTTGTGTTCTTCTACAGTTTGTGGTGCCGTTTGTGTATTTTTACAGCCTATCAAATTAACACCAGTTTGCAAAAGGCAGTTTTGGATTCTTTCGTACAACCTGTTCCTGTGCACGCTGTTTCTTCTTCCTATCCAGACAGCCACTGTGGCTACAGATCTTTTCCAGCTTGGGGTGGGGGGGTATTTCATGGGAAAGATGGTCCAAGACACATAGACTCACATAGAGACCAGATTGCATGCCAGTGTTCTGGAGATGAGTGCAGTCCTCTTAACATTGCAAGCCTTTCAGGACATTTTCCATTTAGGGACTATTGCAATTCACACAGAGAACATGTCAGTAGTCTGGTGTATCAACAAACAAAGAGGAACCCATTCACATCCTTTATTCAGAGAGGCCACGAGGGTGTGGGAATGGGCAATATCTTCAGGCCATTTTCTACTTGTAACTCACATACTGTGGAAGTCCAGATTTCTTGCATGCAAACTCAGGAGGTCCATTCTGGCCCTGCACAAGTGGTCCCTCAGTCAATCAGTAGGAAGCTTGATTTTCAGCCGTTGGGACTAACCTTACTGTGACCTGCTTGCATCTCCCCAAAACAAGTGCTGCAGGTACTTCACTCTGATCCCCCCTCTGGGGGAATCCCAGAGGGATGCTATAGTTCACGACTGCCCTTCGGTCTCCTTTATGCTTATTCCCCTCAACCATTGATCCTTAAGTTTCTACAGAAAGCCAAATGGTTGTAGAGTTCGGTAGTCCTCATTACCCCCATGAGCCTCATCAGATTTGGTTCCCCTTTCTCTGTTCTCATCTAATATATCCTCCATAGATACTGGAACTCAGACAGGACCTTCTTTGTCACCCACCAGAGAGTCATCATCTAAGCCTACACACCCTCAAAAAGCTTCTACAAAGGAGGTATATAGAAGCAAATGGAACAGATTTGCCATTTGGGCATCCAAAGAGAACACTGATCCTTTCTCAGCTCCAATCTCAACCTTCCTACTTTTTCTTACTTCTCTCTGTAAGGAAGGAGCTAGTTTTTCAACTGTTAAGCTTCAACTGGCAGCCATATCCAGCTTTCATAGTGGAAATCTTTTGAGTTATCTCTCACGTCTAGATTATGTAAGGCTTTCATGAAAGGAATTGTTCTGCTTAGACCCCAATAAAAGATCCTTTCCCACCATGGGATCTCACTGTCATTCTCCAAGACCTAACTCAAAAGCCCTTTGAACCAGCTAGCAATTGTAAAATGAAATTCTTTTCTTGGAAAACTATCTTTTTGGCAGTCATCACGTTAGCTAAAAGAATTTCCAAAATTGAGGATCTATCATCTAAACCACCTTATATTATTTTTCATAACAATAGAATATCCCTTTGTACCAATCCCGCCTTTATGTCTAAAGTAGCCACAGAGACTAATATTAACCAGTCCATACAATTGCCAGTCTTCTTTCTGAATTTTTCTAAGAAGGGCAAATATATGCTACATCTTCTTGATGTTCATAGGCAACTATGTTTTTAACTTCACAGAACAAAACAGTACAAGAAATCTGACCAACTGTTTGTGCCTTTTTCAGCCAACTGTCTAGGCCAAGCAGTCTCCAAAGTTACAGTAGTGAAGTGGATTACAGACTGCATTCCTCTAATTTATTACAAAAATAGTCTTGAGTTGCCTCATCCTCTTAAAGCCCATTCAACTAGATTTATGGCTACATCATCTGCTCATTCAATTAGATTTATGGCTTCATCATCGGCTTTCTCATCTAGAGGGTAGATTGATGACATTTGTGCCACAGCCACATGGTCAAAGACTCATTCCTTTGTGACACATTACAAATTGAACATTGTCCCCAAAAGCAGGGATTCTTTTTGTTTGACAGTGCTCCGGCATATCCTTCCTTGAGGCCACTCAAGAGTAACGTAGCTGAGGACTCTGACCCAGCAATGAAGAAGAATGAACATTTCAACATCAGATTTATAAGTTATGTACTTAGCATAACTTGGCATCTGTATTGTCCATTTTAATTTTTCCTCACCTTCCCTGCCAGCCATCCCCCAGCCCAGTGGCTTCTAGAGGATCTTTGGAATTTATAGGAACTTTTATGTTCCTAGTTTGGGCCTCTGGTTTATTTCCTTTCTTTTTTGTTAATACTATGCATTTATCCTATAAGCAATTAGGCAGCAAACTTGATCTGAGTGCTGTGTACAGGGTAGTGTACTGTGGGTAGAGGGCGGAGCTCGAGACTAGGATCCAAGTCTATAAAAATGCGGTCGAGTCAGATCCAAGGATTGGATCTGTAACCCAATAATGAGGAAGAATGAAAATGAACAACACAGATGCCAAGTTATGGTAAGTATATAACTTATAATTTCTAACGTCTCTCTTTAAGGATTTACCAGTACTAATGTATGGTGCACATCATAAGTCATGCCAGCATATTCAGATATTACGATTGTACGACAGCACTGCAGTGAAATCTCATCAGAACAGTAGTACAGTATAATGCTCTCTTTTGCATTAACCTCACCAGACACATGACGTAGCTATGGAGACCACAGGCTGTTCTTATCAGCATAACACAGAAGCTATAAATCATTCAGTGATGTATGTGGATAGATTAAAAGCCAAGTCATTGCAGTCTGTCTGGTGTAGGATAAGGTCACATCTGCCTGGTGTCCAGCTCAATGTCTGACCATGCCCTGGTGGGATTACTGCATATCCAAAACTACCATATAGCTGATGATATCAGCAGAGACTGTTGATGCCAGAATAAGTGTCCCACATGCTGATGTGAAAGGCTCTCTGTAATGTCAAGCAACAGCTCACAGACACACACACACACACACACACACAAACACACAATTGACTGTAATGAGAATGTAACCCCTACCCATCTAAGTACACAGACTACAGAACACAGTACTTAATGCAAGTGCCATAGCTGAAGTCTGACTTGGACTGTGTCAGAAAACAATTTATAGTCGATGACAGCAGTATCTGGTGAGGAGAGCATAGTAATAACAGTGTATCACATGCTGGTGTAAAGGGCTTTCTGGAATGTCAAGCAGTAGCTCGCAAAACACACACACATACAGTTGACTGCAGTGAGAATAGAACCCCTACCTATCTGAGTATACAGACAAGAGAACATAATACTTTACACAAGCACCCTGCCTCAAGTCCATCTTGGAGTGTGTCAAACAACACTTTATAGCTGATGACATCAGCAGTGTCTGTTAAGGACTGGATAAGTGTCCCACATGCTGGTGTAAAATGCTCTTAGTAATGTCAAGAAACAGCTCACACACACACACACACACACACACACACACACACACACACACACACACACACACACACACACACACACATATGACTGCACTGAGAATAGAGTGCCTATCTGAGTACACAGACTACAGAACACAGTATTTAAAGCAGCTGTCATGGTACAACTCTGATTTATACAGGAGTGCAGGTGAACTTACCGTAGATGACATCAGCAGGCCATATGAAGTTGGGAGGCCTGTCTGAAATGTAGGTTTAAGTATCAAAGTACTGGCAATCCATGCTATTGGAGAAGCAACTGTGGGATACACACTCCTGCTCTTCTGTACACACACACACACACACACACACACACACACACACGCACACACACATGCCCACCAAGTTTATTGCAGTGAGAACACAACCGTTACTTAAGTAAACAGACTACACAACACAGTATGTAATGCAAGCACCACAACATAAGTCTGATTTATACAAGAGTGCAGGTGAACTTATAGTAGATGTCATCAGCAGGCCATGTGGGGGACAACTGGTTGGGAGGCCTGCATAGGCATATGGCTTTATAGATTCATATGAGGCTACTAATTAAATAGCACTAGGGTGTTTAGAAGGCTAGTTGTGTAAATACACACGGACCCTTTTTGAGCATAGTTGGATAGGCATTTTTAGCAGAACAAGTTTGTGTGCAGCACCAACTGGCACTGTCCATGAGGGACATAGGTGCCAGCCCAGAGGTGACTTTACATTCACCCAACCAGTAGTCAAGGTTGCACTTGAACAAGGTCATTGAGGAGCACTGTTTCACACTCAGTGGGAGCCTCCTACAGAGGAGTTTGAATCATTGTGGGATATATGTATCTCTCCAGCATGTTCTGTTTATATCACAGGCTAAGTTGCAAACCTTGGGGAAAATTAATTTTGTACCCATATAATTGCAGATGTCCATCATTTCCAGAAGGGTAGGGTCTGCAAATGCTGTGTAGGACAGGCATAGGTCGCCTTTCTGCAGCCTGCATGCTACAGAGTACAGTGGCAGGTATGTCATTCTGTCCATGTATGTCATATTTGGAGGCTTGGTAGTCTGCCAGGCACAGTCCTGTGTTTTCTGCAGTTGCTGCTGGTGTATGGTGAGGTACAGACAGATGAGAGCATTGTACTCCATTACTGCTGTGATAAAGGTAGAGTACAACAGAGGTATGACCACCATGGTCTTTGGATGTGATGTCCATATGTATGATGTGCGGACTGCAGATTGTGTGTGTCACCATTATGGGTACATAGTGATGAAAATGTAGATTGCTATCAGCATGTGTTTCCAAGTGTCACAACACTGTGTTCAACCTTATGTGGGTGCTATCTATATCATAATTAGAAGGGGTACTTCGTTGACAAAGGGAACATTGTGCCATTGTATTCTATAAGATTCTGTCTGTGAGTATGGCACCAATCATTAATCTGTGTCAGCCCTTTCTGTTATATATTACCATTTTTGGGTGACTCTATATTAATGTGTCCAGTTAACAGTCATCTGCAAACTTGGTAAACCACAGGCCATCTACTGTGGCCTATGCTTCAGGGAAGTATTTTTCTAACAGTTGAGAGGCCAGCACAGTTTCTTATAGTATTCCACTGGTAAGTAGGCTAGTGGTGGAGGTGCCCACCCCAATGTTGATAGTGTTTGTTCAATCTTTCATGTAGTTGGCTATCTATGAAACATGAATGGGGTTAGTGTCAAATGCCTTGCACAACTCAACATAGGTGGTATGTCCTGTTATCCCTCATCTAGGTGTTTAGGGTCAGTATACAAGAAGTTCACAACTGTCAATAAGCAGGATCTACCCTTAATATAATCAAAATGGGTAGAGTCAAGTGTGTTGAAGGCCACTTATGTTCCTGTGGATATGGTCCATGCTGATTCTTTCACTAGTCTTGCAGATTAGATTTTATGCATAGTGGTCAATACTTAATGCAAGTTCCATGGCACAAGTCTGATTTATACAGGAGTGCAGGTCAACTTGGTGTGTGTGTTGTAGTTCTGCGTGTTACCACATTGATGTGCATTGCACAGCACACATTTTCTATTACATTTTCTATTTTGGTTGATATATGTGTGCAAAATGTACTATGGCCCAGGATTGTAGTGCTTTGGTGGGTGCCAACACATGGATGTATTGTATATATTTGGCATATAATTAGGGCCCTCAGTTTGCAATGTGTCAACATAAAATTTCATGTCATAGAAAGGAAATAGACAATAAACGGAATTAATTCCACAAAATATATACATTTCCATAGTGCAGAGCTTAGCGGGTTTGCACGACGGTTAGCAAAGTGCACACGCATGCGCAATACACATCTTTGTGTGTAGCTAAGTAGTGCACAAATGTGAGCCGCATTGCTAATGGCTGATGGTTACTACTGAGTGTCTCAAATACACCTGCTACTTAACGGACTTTGTGACAGCAGGTGTTAATGCAGTCAGTGCAGTCATACATTCCTTTTTGGGGCCAGATGGTTCTGGGTTCAAATACAGCTATATCTAATACTTTTAACTTGTTTGTATTACTGTTGCTGCACATTGTTTGTGAGATACACATAGCTGTTTGTTAGTGTTTTAAAAACTATTGTTCATTGAGAGACTGAAAGCATTGTCTTGGACCATCAACCCAGCACTACTTATGCTCTATATGTCTGTAAGTATGATTATAGCACTGTGTTTTCTTTTAAGATTAGCTAAAGATTAGAAAGTTAGATTAAGTGTTTTTCTTTGACATCAGACCTGTCCTACTGTATTATTTTAAGTCTCTGTGTGATCTCTGAACTCTTAGATATCTCTGTGGTGTAGTAGTTTTGTCTTGTGTTTTTAATTATTTATTATTAAATATTTTAAAACCTTTACCTGTGGCTGGTTTGTGCGGAGACAAGTTAGGATCTAAAGTACATTGCATATTTATAGAGTTTACTGTAATAAGCCACTCTAATAAGCCTTAAGACTGAATAGTCACATTGCCAATTGGATAATTGGACACCAACCAGCCCCAGACTGACTGTGATCTCTGTGTGCACTTAAGAGAAATTGTACTTTACTGTGTGCAGTAGTTATCCTTTCACACATCATCATGCCACAGTGCATAAAAGAAAAGAAAACAGGGAAGATAGGACTGCGGTGAAATGGGGAGCAAGCAGGGGGAAGAACAAAAGGAAAGCAATACAGGAATATGTAGGAGGGAGGTTGAAAAGAACCATAGCTATCCATTTATTCAACCGTAAAACAATTATCAGATGTGCAGAATATTAGCTGAATTTGGACTGTCACCTCCAGAGAGATGGGTGACAACAACACAATCATGTTGTATAGCCAATTGGACCAAATCATGTGTGTCAAGAAGATGTGTGTTATATTGAGAGCTATCTGTGGAATTTTTTTTGAGAGAGAGAGAGAGAGGATTGTTGGAAAATGGACATAGGTATGGGTAAGGTAAGTTGTGTAGGTGAGGAAGGAATTGCAGACAGGCAAGACAAGATACAGGGATGGAGATGGACACAAGAGGATGGTGGACACCATGGTTGGGGTGAGGGTGGAGACATTCAGGACCCATGGTCGTCAAGCTAGGTGACAGTGAGAATCAAGTCCTCACCCACTGGACTGTCATCACTGTCACCTCACTCTGCCACTGACTGGAGTGTCTGACATCTGCATCTCCTTCTCCTGGTAGAATATACAATGAGAGAGAGCAGCCTCTTCATCCGGCATAGGCATACACCAACAGTGTGACACACAAACCTATGCACCATACATGGCAGTTTCTCCCAGGTGATAAAGTTACCACCTGCACCACTGCTCCCGGTGGGAACCACTGGCCTGTCCTCCAGGGCAGTGCTACCTGAGGGGCAGGTAGTGCAAGGGCAGCAAAGGTGGTGCTGCCAGGTTGCCTCCCGGATGTGCTGGGTATCAGTGCTGTAGCCATCAATGTGGAGGCAGGTGGATCCTATGGGGCAGGCCTACCCTGTTATGCTGTGGAGCATTTTGTGATGTGGTATACATGGATGACATGGACATATTTTCACAGCATGTAGTAAAAGTAAAACCAAAAAAATAATAAAAAAAGAGAGAGATAGGCATTGGGGTGACAGGAAAAAAAATATAACATTATTACATTCATATGTGACATACAATGCATTAATCCAATTATTTGACTCTGTTATCTTAACCTGTACTCTTAAGACTACCACATCCTAACAGATAGCTTGTTCTTGTGAGACTGCCAGCTCCTAAAAGAGACACACTACAGTACAGATTGCAACAAGTTCTCCTTGACATGTGCATATATTGCACATATGTGTGTTCTAGTTAGACAGATTACACTTTACAGCAGAGCATTTGTGCCTCTGTTATAGAGGTTTTTAATATAATTTAAATATAATTGCAGAAATAACAGTATTGCATACTTGGGAAGTGTGATATTTGAACCCACAACATCTGTCTACAGTGTAATATGGTACTCTTGCCTTGTGCTACGGACTAATGCATGCCTACTTGCTATTGCATTTGAGATATGCATGCTCAGTTTGATATTCTAATACTGGACTCTTGCTTTCTGCTATAGACTAATGCATGCATACTTGCTTTTACCGTTGACATATGCAAGCTCAAATAGATATAACTCTATAAATTAACAAAAAAATCTATCTTTAACTTTTAGTGCTACAGCAAAACTGGTCTTCTGCATACATTCTAAATGCTCTCTTCATCTTGGCCAGTCTCTCCCCATGGGTCTGTACAATTGACTCCCTTTCCATGGCAGCTGTGGAAAAAACAGAACAGAATACCACATGAATACCAGTCTTGCCTATATTCAGCTTTTAACTCTTACATGTAGTCTCTGTACTTGATACTTACAAATCTGTGAGATGTTCCCAGTCCAAAATTCCCTGATGCAATGATCAAGGCTATTTCTCTTCTTCCTACGGCGGTCACTATAGATACCTACTTTGGTCACACTGGTAACAGCCTAGGCCAAACTGTCCCTAGCCTCTGATTTATACTTAGTCCCAGAATATCACCCCACAGAAGCCTGGCACTGTGGTCCTTCACTAAGAGTGCAGCAAACAGGTTGGACTTCTGGAGACCCCATCTCTGTGCCCTAAATCATGCACCCTCTCCAAGCATGCCTGCCATGTCTCCCACAGATCAAGAGCAAAGGATAATGATGTTTCCCACCAATTCCAGGTATAGCATTTACTGGGAGTGTGCACACTGTTTGAAAATGTTGCACTATGCTTACCATTGAGCAAACATGGTGCTCTGCAGTGCGCACCTTTAGGCAGCACATTTGTGCGATGGTAAGTGGTGCACAACAGTGGCAAGCAAAGCAAATTCAAGCTTATGGGATTTATAGGCAGTTCAGTATGTTTGTGTGTTAGACAAATGTGAAGGCCATGGCAGTCCCAGATATCAGAAATATGCTTACAGGAAGATGGTAAACAGTGTATCCACAGTCAGACATTTCACAATAAATGTGATAATACATGGATAACTAAATACATAGAAGTGGCTCAGGCTTCATGCATATAAATAATATCAGCTCCACCATGTCAAGTGTTATAAGTGAGAGTGACTACAAAAAGGAAGTTGAACAGTAGTAAAAGTGGTATGGAATATGCTGTATTTGATCCCAGGACCATATGTTTTGCAGTCCTACACTTACACCTGTTGCCACAAGAAGGTTGACAAAACCCTTGTTTATGTTGCAGTTCATTGCTATTAACTGCAATGTTACAACAGTGAAACAAAGGTTGCAAACCCTGTACTAGAATCCAGTACCATCTGTACTCCAGCACTACACTTACACATGATGACACAGGAGTAGTTACATAACATTCCCTATTTTAATAATCATTGTTAAGGTCTTGATGTTAACAGCTGTGCAGTGCCTACCACTTAGCAAGTTTGCACAATGCCAGATACCATTAATTGAATGCATCTGGTTTCTATTTTTTGGCTGCCTGGTTCCTGTCTGCCAAACCAGCCATTATTTATTCTGTTTTCCTAAGTTTGCGCTAAGTGCTGCGTCACGCAAACAGTGAACAAAATTTAAAAATGTAAAAACAGTATTACAAAACCAAGACAGAAAAGAGAAAAGAGACAAATAAGGGACAAGTAGTTGAAATAAGGAAAATCACTGTATGGCCTACACACTGGAAAATGGTGGTTCACATAAGATATGTGTACAGATATCAGAGGATTTGAGCTCTCACTCCAATGAACCATCAGAACATAGGATGGGTGCCTTATCCCTCCTTTCCACACACACAGGTTTGCAGCAATGAACTGAAATCATAATGCACACAACCAAGTGCAACTTCATCTACAGTAATATGAAACCATACAAATATTATTTATACATTAATTTTATTTGGGTATTGTGCACTTAGTGGTCACACAACCTGTAATGATTATTGCTTGCAGATATACAGCTCTTTCTTACCTTTCTGTGTTGCTTGGTACTTCATCACTTATCTTACCAATTCTTTGAGACATGCAGTGTGTAAGCCATTCCATATCACTGTCTTTAAAATGTATGAGGATATTAACTGGAAGTAATATGATATGCAGCTGCCAACAACTGAAGGTCAGGTTGGATGGCACAGACAAGCAGCTGCCAACAACTGAAGGTCAGGTTGGATGGCACAGACAAGCATATACTGATCTTTTGGAGGGAGTAACGGTGAGTTACTGTTATGGCACAAACAAGGGTACACTGCTTTTGTGGGGGGCGAACAACATGCAGTTGCTGGTATGGTGCAAACAGGCATAAGCTGTTCTTGGGGGGAGCAAAGTTGAGTTACTGTTATGGCGCAAACAAGGATATGTTTGTTGCTGTTGTTACTGTCCTTGTTATGCATCATACCTGTTGCTTGATCTTGTGAAGTCAGAAACACCAATGTGTATCATGACTTTCTAAATTCTTTAATGATTTACCAGTACAAAGGTATGGCATGCAGTGATTATCAGTATTTTTGAGAGGTATGACTTTGTGAATCTTTGATGCCTGAGGCCTACTACTTATGAATGGACACATATAAGTCAAACAAGTCTCTGCTGTCACACGTTAAGGTAATTTCTATACAAATCCACCTCCTTTTACTTGCTTACTGAACCAAGTTAAGAAATACAAGGATATACCATAATATTATTTAAGAATACACTCTAGGTTCAAGTTTTACCTTGCAAATGCAGCAGTTGACGCAGTTTTAGTTTAGGGCTGACTCTGTCTGATGCAAGCAGTAAGCAGCCAATATACTGGGAGGTAAAGGTTGTGTGAGTTGCCTAGCATCAATTGTACTGTGTGTATGTATGTGAGTAAGAGAAAGGTAGTAGGCCCCTATATGGTCAGTGAGTGTGCTATGCATTGTCTCTTAGGCAAAGCAAAGGTATACTTAGCATGCCTACATCTGCCTCCAGCCACAGCAGCTGGTGGTTACCCTGCGAGTCCTCCTGTGACTGTGGCTGTGGTGACATAGGCATTGGCATTGGTGGGGGCAATGTATGTCCCTTCCCTTTGCTTATCCTGCTACAGCTGTTTCCGCAGGATCAGATTGTGTAGCATAGCACATACTGTAAAGATTTGCATACATGTGCATGGATTATACTGCAGGGCTTCACCAGATGCATCTAGGCAATATAACTGTGTCTTCAGCAGCCCAAGCACATGCTCTATGGTGTTCCTGTTTCTGGTTTTAGCATGTGCCTCCTTATAGCATTTTTACTTAGGTGAGTGTGCACTTCGATGGGTGTTGTGACATCCTTCCTCTGGGCCAGTGATCAAGGAGGCTCAATCCTCACAAAGGACACCGGTGAGGGAGATTCACTTAGAACAAAACTGGATACACACAGTATTTTCAGATGCAGCTTTCTGCACCAAGCATAATTTCCCCTAAGAGCTCACAGGCAACACTTTCTCATCCTAGAGTTGGGTTTCCTTCTCTTTCACCAGGCCCTAAATAAAATGTCACACTGATCACAGCTGTAGAGTTGAGTCCTCAGCAGATTGTTCCAAGCTGAGTCCTCCATCACCCTCTCTGTGAAACCAGTGATGTGTGTCCCTGTTTATTTATTTATTTACATTTGTTAACCAGGTAGTGTCTGACTAGGTTGAAAAAAAAACATTTTCAGTGGAGACCTGGGGAGAAAAGCTCCATAACAAAAATAACATTATTAAGGTACAAGCAGTAAACTTAGTTTAAGTAGTATGTTGCTAACAATATGTAAACCAGCTTAACAAAATATTACAACAAAAATAGAATAACAGAATACAGTATAAACATGCATGTTTCCGGCATACAGGAATGCTATTGTTTCACAATGTATATGAGGTATATAAGTCAAGTAGCTTTACAAGGTGAGTCATTTCTGAAAGACCAAAATTGGTCATGTAGTTTTACAAGTTAGGTCATCTGAAGGAGCAAAGATTAATATTAATAAAGAAAAGACAGATAGTGGGGTAGCCCTATGTGGGATGAGCACTATTTGGGCTAACATGTGTGAGATGAGTGAGAAAAAATAGGAAGAATATTAGTTGGGAGCAATACAGGGGCATAGCCAAGTATCATTTAAATAGTCTTTCAGGGTAGTTTTAAGTGTGGACAGGTTGGAATTTTTAATTATCTGTTGAGGAAGGATATTCTACTCTTTGGCTGTTTCATGGGAGTAGAGGGAGGGAGTCTCTGTGATGGTTGTGAGACTGGCTTCCTTTTAGCATTAGTTTTTTGGATGACCTGAGGAGTCTACAGTTTGTGTTTGGCTGGACTAGGTTTGATAGAGCTGAGCAGGGTTGAATATGAATTTATGGGCAAGTGAAAGTTGTTTTAGTAATAATAGATTATAATATATAATATGTAGCTGACAGACACACTGTTTGAGATTTGATTTTCACAGACACACACACACACACACACACACACACACACACACACACACACACACACACACACACACACACACACACACACACCTGGTAAAGGCTGGCACAGATTTACCAGCTATGCTCCCGCTGCCCAGAGTATAAGGTAGATACTGCCACCATAACACTTCAAAGCCATCTACTCTAAGACTCTTACAAGGGTACCCAATTATACTGAGTAAAATTAATACTAATATAAATGATAGTTTTGACCAATGCAGCAAGGATTTCAGAAGTGGCCACAGTGTCACCAAATAAATATAAGTGCTCTCAAAGGTTAAAATATTCTCTAAAAGACCAGCCACGATGAAATATTTAAATATATTTAATAATAAAAAATAAAAGAAAATGAAAATACTAAATATCTATTTATAATAAACACCAGAGTTCCAATCACAGGTAATATTAGAAATAGCACAGATGGATAGATTCACACAGATACAGAAAAACGGTACTTCTCTAATCTTATTATATTTTCCTGACTGATCTAAATAATTACTTTTCCCTCGTTACTTACTAAAGCAAGGCAGGATGAAGTGGGTGAGTGATCCTTCTTTTGCTAGGTTTCAGAAACAGACTTCCCCGAGACTGCTGTCTCATCTAGTATTAAAACATAATTTCAGTGCTAGATTACAGAATGACATCACATACATCTGGTCAACTGACTCTGGTGCCCACACTACCCCTTTTCTAGAAACTGAATCAGAATCTAGAGCATAGGTGTCATGATACACACACGCAGTGCATTGTTAAGATGTGTTTTATCACATGGAGGCTATAAAACCATTTCAAACACTTCCACCCTTCCGGGGTAGCAATTAGTTCACCCTTAAGGACAGTACACTAAGACTTCTAGTCTTGATTTTCACAGACATTTTGTCTCTGGCTGTAGTCAGAAAATCCTTACTGCCTAAACCAGGTAATTTAATTTCAGACTATTTTTCAAAGTTAGCTAGACTGAGATTAACCTCTTCTCTTCCAGTATCCTCTGTTACAATATATTCATTTCAACAGTTACAATGCATTCTGAAATACATGTGCATTTCTTTTCTGTCAAGCAGGACCCAGTGTTAGTACATTTTTAACATAAGCACCTGTACAAATCAGTTTGATAGACAAGAGACATATAATTTTTCACAAAATTCCAACTACCTATGCTGGCATATGCTGCACATCCACTGCTCTACTTCTCCTGGCATAGCCGGCAGTACCACACATCATCAAGGTGCCATCAGCCATGGTTCCAATGCATAGCCAGCATCCCCTGTAAATGGCCCTGTAGGATGTCCCCTACAGCAAACACCTGGTACAGCTGTGATATGTGCCAGATATGGGAGTCGTGATAACTTCCAGGGTTTCCAGCACACACATTCAAGATAATTCCCTGGACAGTATACACAACTTAGCACTTGATGGAGTGGTATCACTTGTGGTTAATGTATACCCTACCCTGTTCACCAGGTGGTGCCTTAATGTGTACATGAGTGCAACCTATGACACCCAGTACTTCAGGGTAGTGCACTACACAGTAGAACTGTTGCATATTGATGGCCCTCTCTTCAGAACTATGGGGAAAACATATCTGCTGACTGACATGTATGACCATAACATCCAGGAACTGATGGAGGATCCTGGATGCTGATGCATGAGACATCCATCATGTCCCCAGTTGGTTCTTGAAAGGTACATTTAGCTAAGATTCTAAGGGCTACATTTCCACTGGGATGGGTTCAACTCAGTTGGCTCTTGCTCTGCGTTGAAGTCAGCAGAGATCTCAGAGTTCTTGTAGTGTGTCCCTGTCCACACTGTAGCTCTCTACAATCTGCACATCATGTAGCATCTGAAAAGTTAAATGGGGCTTGAACACTCTTCTCCTTCTCTGCATAGGCCTATTTGCAACAGCAGCAGCACAATTGGCTTCAGCCTGCCGCACATACAGATGAGTCAAAACAGCAGCCAGTAGCATTGTGTCCCTTTAAAATGTCCATGTCCCGTAGTATTGAAGTATACAGGGAAAAATAGAATGGGGCCTACATGGATGCTTTATAGCTTGCTGAATAGCTCCACCGTGTTGGATTTGTTTGATTAACATGCAGTTCACCTGCTTATGCTGTAATTAGCATATATGATAGACAATTGCTCTTTAACTGAGTGCTGATTGATGTGTGATGAGCATTTCCACGCAACAAACGTAAGCATAGATAAAACTGGCATTAATTTCCTCCATTCCCATGATATTGTGCAAACATAGATTACAAAAAAAGGAAAGGAAAGGTTGCACACCCTGTACTAGAATTCAGAACCATGTGTACTCCAACCCTACACATAACAAATGCTGCCACAGGAATAGTTAATTGACATTCTCTAATTTACTAATCTTTCTTAAACATCTCTTTACCCACTGTGCAATGACACATAAACAAGCTAAGCACAGAGAAACCTGCCATTCAGTCATCCTTTTCCCATGAGTGAGCTAAGTGTCGCAGTGCACAATGATCAAAATAAATAAAATAAAATAATAATTAAAAATGGACAAATACAACACAATTTGCCAAGAACTGAAGAGGAGGTTGCATGTTAATGAAATAGAACTTGTGAACTGTGCACTGCTTACTTGCATTTCCACCCTTCACAGACCTACATGTAAAGCTTTTAAGTCTAACCTGACACACCCTCCCTGATGTAATTATTCACTGTTGCCATCCATTGAAAACAAACACTGAGGGAGTATCTGCATGATGTGAACACCCCTGCATGTATCCAAGGTTTTGGGATTCAGCAATACTAATGAGTTCAGACCTCATTTGCATCTTCACTGTGGTGATAGCTTTGAATCTACACAGTTAGGGAAGCCCAAAGGAGAGCCGAATGTTGAACACAGAAGGGAGGGTATTACTTTGGGATACATCTGCACAGAGCAGTACTGCTTTTTAGATGGAAATACATGCTACCTCAAATCCTGTTATTCTAGCAGCTTTTTAAGTTAATAAGAGCAGTATTTAAAATGTGTCCTTATTTCATCCAGATTTCTTGTGCTGAGAGGCTGAGAGTTATGTATAAGAAGTTGAGAGGTACACAAAGCTGTTTACTGCTGCTGCTGCTGCAAACCTGTTGTTCTATCAATTTTCTAAGTTTATATGAGCAATAATTAAAAAGTGTCCCTATTTCTGGGCCTTTCTCTGCCCATTATTGATGTCTTTGTCCAAATTTCTTGCTCTAAGAGGTTAGAGGTATGCCATGTTAGACTCCTTTTTATGGCTGTATTTGAAAAGTTTTAGAATGCAGACGGCACAACTACACAGAGTCTACGCGGTTGCAAAAGAGCATATTGAATAGCTCTACTGTGTAAGATTGGTTCATTAGCATACAATTCAACTACTTATGCTGTAATTAGCATGACACAGTGTTTACCTTGCACGTGCAACATGCACCCTCGCTAAACTGAAGCTACACGGGGCTTACTGAATTGAAATTTTCCCGCGTCCATCTTTGCATTGCACTTAGATGTAAAGATGGTGAAAAAACACTATTTAGGTTTTGTTGAATCCCCCATAGACTCTTTTCAAATATACTGCCTCGCATCTATTTTAAGTATCAGTCTATAAGACTTTCAGAGGAATGATGATATAAAAGGGATGTGCCGTCAGCTTACTATATAGCTGACCTAAAAAGAGCAGGTTAAAACAGTTTAGACACATAATGCACGTGAACACCAGTTGCCTACTAATAAGGTACATCGTATGCATAAAACTTGAAAACTGAAAAGTTGTGAGAATTGTACCAAGGAAAATGCAGATTATTTTGGTTGGTGAAGACTTGCAAACCCTATTTCTGACAGCAGCTTATGCAGTGATTGTAGCCAAAAAAAAGGAGTCATTACAGGGCCATTGTCCATAATATACGTTCCTAATTTGTATGGTGCCTGGTGGAAGTAAGTGTGTTTCACACTGAATTAATTTTAACATTTTTACAAGTGTCGCATAATCCAATGCGCCTCCAGGAGAACCTCCTACTGATGCCTCTAGGCGTCAAGTATTGCTTGTTCATATTTGCATTAATAATTCCAAAACTACTCCAATATTAAAACATACATGATGGCAAATGCTATTGTATAAAACATACATGATGGCAAATGCTGTTGTATTGATTTTGACCTCTGTCTAATAAATCTAAAGAGATATTGACTATTGTGTATAGTATAAAGTTTATATTTCTCGAAATATCTCAAGATTCAGTTAACACAAACAGAACTGCATAGCCTCATATGAAAACTCATGGCTGTATGTAGAAAATCCTGCTGGCAGTATGTGTCTTGCTTAAATGGTTACTGAGATATCATAAGCTGTTCATACAACAGTACAAAATTAATATTCACTGCCTTTATTTTGGCTTATAATATTTAGTTTAAAGCATCAAAGTGAGTGAATGCTACTAATGTAAAGATTAATTTTATCCTGAATAGTTTGTCATTTACAATTTTCTAGTAACACTTATGGTTCCAGAGACAGGAATATTTGTTTGAAGGTAATAACTTTGTTTTTTAAAGGCTCAAGCCACACCCACTGGGAGTTAAAAGTTCACACTCAAAAGAACTTCACTGGAGAGAATGAGTTTAGTTCTATGATTTGAATATATTTCTTATGTTTGTTTTCACTTGATAGTAAATGTTGAACCAGATACTTTACATTAACAGCATGCACACAGTTTTTGTTTCTGTGCTTTTTAATCTGAATGCTTCATGTGTATCTTCAGATAAAATATTGCACTCAGCACCTATGTTTAGTTTTACATTTAACATTTTGCTTATTAATTCTCAGCATTTCTTATCAACTGTCTGCCCTGTACTGTGTTACACTGTTTCTGATATGTCTTTTGGCTCACTTTATCACCACTTTTCACATTAGTGGGAATTCAGTAAAACCTACATTTTTTTTAGGCATCAAGCCACGATGCGTACACGGCCACAAATACTTTAAGATTTAGTAAGCTCTGCTGAGCGGCATGCACGCCCATGCAAACACGGAAAGTACTGTGGAATGCAAATCACCTCATAAGCAGGTGAATCTTATGCAAATGAGGCAGGTTGAGCCATCCAACAAGCAGAAAGGTATCTTTGCAGATCCCGTGTCCGTGTCCATAGTGTACTTGGAAAAATTCCATGTACAGGAGTCTGCAAAGAGAAAAGGGGATTTAAAATTGCAAAAAATGGACATAAATCCCCTGCAGTTGTCATATACATACCCATGTTAGCAAATAATTATTATGGATGTCAGGAAAAAAGGAGAATAATTTAAATTAATTTTTTAAAATAATTTTGGCATATTTGCTCTACACGTCGCAGTGTGCAAACATGCTTAATAGCAGGAAAAATTGGAAAATAATAGGATTTTAAATATGTGACAGAAATGTATTAAAGGACCATGTGTCAGGCCCGTACAATGGTGCATTGGTACTGTTGCTATGGTCATACAGCTCTGAGCAGTGTGGCTTCCAGGTTGTGAACACGGGTATGTATCCAAATGAGTTGGATTTATTGAATGGCAAAAAAGTGGATGTCATGTTTGCATATGTAGACTCTTTGACCATGTTGATGTTTATTCTGGCTGTGGCTGACATCAGGAGGGTATGTCAAGTCATGTTTAGGCTCTCTTCAGCTCAGCTGCATGTGTCTATATGGTGCGCTGCATCGCTGAGTGCGTTCAAACAGAAAGACCACCCAGAGGATAATGGTGACATTGGCAGGCAGTCAATAAAACCAGATGCTTTCAATTATGAATCTGAAACCTTGTATAAGCTATGCTACATGGCATGGCATGTAGCTTAACAGGCCTGTGCAGGCACAGTACCCACATGACAGAGATGTTGTTTGAGCTATGCGGCATGGTGAGCCACATAGCTTAACAGG